>NW_021319746.1:2353869-2406963 GCF_001605985.2 Dendrobium catenatum | reverse complement strand
GCGCTCGCCCGCTGGCGCAGTCGCGCGCTCGCCCGCTGTCCCGCACTCCTCGCGCACCCGCTTCGCCCCTAGGTTCCGTGTCGGGTCGGGTCAACCCAGCAACCTGCCGGGTCGGGTCCGGGTTCGGATTTTCGACTAGTTTCTCTACCCGGGTCAGGTTAGGGTCGACCCGTTTTGCACCCGGGTCAGTTCGGGTTCAACCCGAACCCGACCCATGACCCAAAATTGACACCCCTATTGCTGAGTATATTGAAATTTTTAAGATTAATATTGTCGGGTCGGGTCAACCCAGCAACCTGCCGGGTCGGGTCCGGGTTCGGATTTTCGACTAGTTTCTCTACCCGGGTCAGGTTAGGGTCGACCCGTTTTGCACCCGGGTCAGTTCGGGTTCAACCCGAACCCGACCCATGACCCAAAATTGACACCCCTATTGCTGAGTATATTGAAATTTTTAAGATTAATATTTTATTTGGGATAGTTTTATTGCTGCTTCTTAAACTAATTTTTTTAGGTAAAAAAAAAGAAAATTTTTGTACTAAAAAATTGTTTTGAGAAACAATAATAAACCCATCCAAAATGAAGCCTAAGAATACCCAAACCTCCAAAATTTATCGGCCACAAATAACACTTCTAATTTGCCAAATAAAATCCTTCAACATCGATCATAAGAATATTTCTAAAGAAAATTCGTTCTAATACTATGAATCAACTTAATCAACCTCTGAAAAAGCGTACATGAATGCTTTGTACATTTTTAGAGCTTAGATGTACACCCAGGCTTTCTACTCTTTTTCCTCCACCCATTTAGGCTCGGATTGGACCGATTTTTTTGTCGTTGGGTTCGTCTCTTTGAGACGTTCAGTTTGACTATAAATTTGATGAAATTGGAGCTCAGATGATCCCGATTTTAATTTTGGAAGTTTCCAATTTTTTTTTTTTGAACACACCCAAGATGATATTTGGTGGCGTATTAATCACGTAAATCGTTTATCATTTTTATTTTATAATTTCGTTATAAATTATGAAATGAATTAGATGAATAAAAACAATTATTTTTTTATCGAATTAAAACATTTTTCATAATGAAATATAGAAAATTTCATTCCGTATTTTCATTTTCATTTTTTGTATGCATACAATATGATTTTATAAATGCATGCAATAACTGATAAAAGCACTGTTTTGAAAACCGGACCGGACAAGCCGGTTCAACTGTGAACCGGTCTGGTGGCTGGGCCAATCAAGCTTCAGAACCGGCTCTGCATCGAACCGGATCAAACCAGATTGAACTGGCGGTTCAACTGGTGAACCGTTGAACCGGTCCGGATTGGAAAGAACCAGCCGGTTTATAAAAATATTTTATTTTTCGTTTTAATTAAAATTTAAAAAATATATTTTAGTTTATTAAATTTTTTTAAACTTTTTAAAATATTTTTGCATCTGATGGGTTTTAAGTGGAGGATATTTTGAACTTGCACCATCATCTATTTCTAGATCATATTATGGAGGAGAAGCATTAGCCTGATAATGGGCAATTTCAAATTGACCACCCATATAATGCTGATGTGGGAGATGAGCTTCATCATTTTTAATTGATATCCTTTGATGGCCAGTTTCCTCTAGAATTTGCAAATTTTGTGCTTGTTGCTCCTCCATCCTTCAAATTCGATTTTCTAAGGACTAAGATTCTTCCCTTGAGTGATCACAACGTCCAGGATTTCTAGATGGGAGCCTAGTTCAATATGTATTGGAGCAAGAAAATATATTGTTAGTGTTACTGTGATCATCCATTGAAGAAGTGTTGGGAATGATTACCACAAACGGTTTTAAGCTGTTGTGGACTGAGAAATTTGTGGCAGTAGAGAGAAAAAAAAAAAATACATCTTAGCAATGCACAAAATTTCAGCACACAAATATATGAAATATAAAAACACCAGGAATTTTATATGGAAACCCTGAGAAAGAGAAAAATCACGGGGTCTTGCCCAGTTGAAATGGTTCCACTAGAATATGGATAGATTACAAAAGTCAATCCGTCCTCCAATTCGAGGATGGGGAGAATACAACATATTGAAAGTTTCTACCAATATTCAAACATGGTGTAAGAGTCTAGTGATAGTAAGGTAGAACTTTGAAGGTGGTTGAGGAGAACTCCCACGGCGATCGAGAAGAACGTCAGTGGTGGAGAAGAAATTTGGCGGTTGGAAAGAACTAATGTTTAGGAAGAACATCAGTGGTGCAAAAGAACATCAACAGTGGAGAAGAAGAAGAATGTCGGGGGTGGAGAAGAACGTCGGTGGTTGGAAGGAACGTCGACGGTGGTCGACGGCAAGATATCTCTCCAAATCTTCTTTTCTTCCCTCTCTCTTCTTCCACCCCTTATGTGAAGAATGAGAGCGAATTTATAATTTTTTAAGGGGAAATTATTGGGTCCGAACAGCGTACACAACTTACTGTCCAGAGACCAATAAGATGTAGCCACGTTATCTAGTATTGAACAATACCAAGCTATGTACTGAGCAGTATTGAGCTCGATAGTGAGCAGTACCGAGCAGTACTGAGCTCGGTACTGTTCAGTACCGAGCTCAGCACCAAATATTGGGTGATGTGGCACATTTTTATTGGACACTGGACGAAGTTCAGACTTCACACCCAATAATTTCCCTTTTTTAAGAGTGGTATGGCTTGTAAATATGGAAGAGATCAAGGTCAAGACGGGAGTGTTAGAATGGATGGTTGATATCGCTTCCTCATAGACCATTGATTGAGCATTGAAGCTCCATAATGATGTTTGAATTAAATGATCTTGAGCTTATTGGAATTGCTCGTTGTGCCGCTCGATTTGACTATAAGCATGTCATATATTTGCAATTATTTGGTTATCCAATTAATGTTTTTAGCCTTTCAAATATGCCTTAGCTCTTGACTTGGACTAGTTTGGGCTCATATTTGACTGATTTTAATGTCATTGGGTTTGTCTCTTCAAAATTTTCAATTCGACTATAAGTTTGTTAAAATCTGAGTTTGGATTATTCTTATTTTAATTTTGAGAATTTCTTGGATGGATATATCTCGAGATTCATGCTCGGTCAAATCAATTTTTTGTGATATACCAAGATGGGTTCAAACATGCTTTATATATATATATATATATATATATATATATATTCACACATGCTTCATATAAAAATGTCAGAACTCTAAAAATAAGAACCAAAATATGACATGATAAACACATCATGAAAAGAGAGTTTGTGTCAAAATAGAAAGTGTTGTTAAACTTTAATTAATTTAATAACAAAAAAATACACTTGAAGGAAAATTAGAAGGTTATAAAAAAAATATACTTTTAGCCATCACCCGAGCACTTGTGCCCATGTGGAAGGAACTTTTATTTTGTTCGGTGAACGCGCAACTCTACGTTCGGCCACCAGTAGAATCGCGCCACGCGTTTTCATTATTTACCGCGCGCCCTGACAACCCGACCCGGAACGGACCCAAAATTCCTCGGTATTGCTCGGTATTGCTAGGTATTGGTCAATTTTGCACTACAATAACCAATACGAGCAATACCGAGCAAATACCTAGCAATACCGAGCAAATACCGAGTTGTACCGAGTTTTTTCTAGCAATACCAAGCAAATACCTAACAATATCAAGCAAATCCCTAGCAATACCGAGCAAATCCCGAGCAAATACCGAGTTGTAGAAAAACTCGGTATAACTCGGTATTTGCATGGTATTGGTCTTCACAGAGCGGTATTTCTCATTTTTGTAAAGCACTACCTAGCAATACCGAGCAAATACCGAGCAATACCGAGAAAATCGTGAACATAGCATTCCTGGGTTCCGCTCCGGGTCAAGTCATCGAGCCTCGCGATAAAGAGTAAGAGCACGTGGCGACATGTTATTGGCGGCCGAACGTAGCTCTTCGTCCGGTCAAAGGACGCAATAATTGTTCATGTGGAAGAGTTAAGATGGAGATAGTGTAAAGTGTCAGTATTAGTGTTCATTCAGAATGCTGACTTTTCCCACAATTCGGCATCAATTGTTGGCAAAGCACCGTTGACTTCTATAATTTTTTTTTTTAATTTGATTTGTTAAGAAGAAACTCGTGTACATAAAAGGGGTGTCAAAATAAGTAAACAGATTGGGTCCAATCTGAAATTGACACGATCTAAATCCAATCAACCTGAATTTAACTCGTTTAATAAACAAGTCAAAATATTCGAACTCGAACTCGACCTACTACTAACCCGAATGACCATAACCCTACTTGACAACATGTTTGATTAAAGAAAAAATTATATAACATTTTAACAATAGATTTTAGATTAATTAATTAAAAATAAAACAATCATACATAAAAATTAAGAAAAAAGACATTAAACTGTTAACCCGTACGCCTAAGTCTATACAGGACTTACCTAACTAAGTTGTTCTGCAATAAAATGCTACAATCCCTATTTCTATTTATATGCTTGTCTATACCGTAGCTAATGAATGAAAACATTCTCTTTCTTGTCCCTATTGTTGTTTGTGGTTTCCCGATCGTCTCTCGATGAGCTCTCATGGTATCAAAGAAAAGATTAGTTTTCCTCTTCTACCTTCTTCATTTCTACTTCTTCTTCTTCTACGGATCATTATTTTTCTTGTTCATTTGGTTTTCTTTCGTTGCTTTCATGGCCGAATCCTCCACCACATCTCTCGTTATTACAAACTCCTCAAATCCATTTCCTCCTGTAGATATTCCGCCCCAACTCAAATTTGTTCTTAGCTACATCAAGAATCTCGTTTCTAATTCCCTAACAGCCGACAATTACCCTTTATGGAGGTCACAAGTCAAGAAAATCTTTTTTGCCAACAACTTCAAAGGCTTTCTTGATGTATCGCATAAGCATCCCGAAGACAATGGCCCCTCCCTCCCTTCATGGACTCTTCTTGATCAAAATCTTTCTGCTGCTTTACCCTCCATTATTACACCTTCCATTGTACCCTATGTTCTCTCCCTGAAAAATTGCGCTGATATATGGGCTACCGTATATCACCGATTGCAAGCTTCCACTCAATTCTGAATCATTCAATTAAAGAACGAGCTTTATCATCTTTCTAAAAGGTGAGAAATCCATGTCCCAATATCTACTCACCATCAAGTCCAAGATTAATGTGATTTCAGTTGCTGGTAGCACTATAGACCCGGAGGATGTTATCCTCTATACGTTGAATGGCTTACCCGCAACTTACCAAGTCTTCAAAACTGCTATCCACACAAATCTACAACCTATAAATCTTGATGACTTCTACACACTTCTTTGTAGTGACGAAGTGAATCTTGCCCAAGAAACCTCCAAAGAACTTCAATCTCTACATCTTACCGAAAATTCTTTGGCTCTTGCGGCTACTCGAGGTTGTGGATGCGGGCATAACAATGCTAATCGTGGCCGCTCTTATGCTCGTAACACTTGGCTAGCTGCTCCTTCTGGACGAACCAAAAAATAGAAAAATAAAAGTATCATTTGACAAATCTGTACCAAAAGAGGTCACTCTGCTGTGAAGTGTTAGTATCATCACGACACCACATATCAAGAAAATTCACCCAATTAAGCCTTCTTTAGTCCAACCAAACAACCCCGTCAATCTGATTGGTTCCTAGATAGTGCAGCACCTACACATCTTACATCAGATCCCTCTCAATTATCTTCCATTGAACCTTATAAAGGTAATTCACAAGTTACTTTAGGCAACGATTATCGTGTGCCCATACATCATATGGGTAAAGGGGTTCTTCCAACTCCCTCAAGTAGTCTCCAACTAAACAATCTTCATCATGTACCAAATTTATCTTTTAATTTATTATCAGTTCACCAACTAACTTGTGATAATTCTTGTATCGGTATATTTTCTTCACGTGGTTATCAATTCCAGCACTTGAAGACCAAGTAAATTCTTCTTCAAGGTCCATGACATAATGGACTCTACTAGATTTCTTCCTCTACTCCACCTTCTTCGCTAGCTTTACTTTCTATGCAATCCGTTCTTGATCTCTAGCATGGACGTCTTGGTCACCTAGACATACGCAAGCTTCTTTCTCTTGCTCGGTTACATTCACATATACATTCCAATGTTACTGCTCAATCTTGTAATAATTGTAACCTTGAGATTAATTCCTCTTCTTTAATTTCTAGAATCAATTTTCTAGTGCGAGAAAGTTTGGCTTCTAGTGAGAGAAAGATCCCCGTTGTTTTTTGAATTTGCGATTCCCGCAAATTTTGTTCACCTCTAATGGCGGTGGAGGGCCGTCGGCCTCCACACTCCGATGCCACTGATGGCCGTCGGACATCATCCAATGCTGTTCGTATTCACCCCCGTGCTATCCACGGAACGTCTCCACCAGCTTTTGGTGATGTAAATGGGATGTTTGATCAGGAGCCCAAACTGAGATTTAAAATTTATGGAGCATTGATTATCAAGGAAGGAGGTTTTATTCAACCAAAAAAACAACTAGATTATTCTGGAAAAGGAAAGAAGGTTCTTATGGAATTCCCAGATGAATCATTCAAGTAATATGTTATGCAGAAAGAAGCAAAAGTCGGATTCCAATCTGTTGTCACTGAATCAGATGTTTAAAAAATCAATATGATTATGGCGGCGAGTTCTGTTGTTTCTAATTATGTTCACCCAGTCATGGCTTCGGATGGAAGGAATGTCGAGAAGCCAATTGAAGGAATGGTGGATGTGCAAAGGGTTGATGGTGTTTCAGGAAAACTCCGTGAATGTATCTCAGCTGATCTGGGAAACTGTAGTAAAGTGATAATAGATTCAAAGATCCAACCCAACAAGGTGGAGGGTAATGGTTCTTCTAAAATCAAATCAGTAGTTTCAAATAACCTTATTTTTGAACGCAATCCTGAAAATTTAGTCAATTCCATTCAACAAAATAGCTGCTTGGATGTGCCGGATATGAATAAGACTGTTGGGAATGCCTAGAGGAAAAAATCAAATATACCAGTAGCTAACTTAAAGCTTGGAGAAGTCTTCATTACTGATGGTTCAGTTGTCAAACTTAATAATGATAAGGAATTGGAGAACTCAAATAAGCTAAAGAAGTCTATTGTTATTAAAGTTTATTGAGAAAACATCCCATTTCATGTTATCAGTATTGAACTGAGAAGACAGTGGAGCATTTTTGGGAAGTTTCACTTAACTTTACTTGGATTTGGTTGGGTTCTATGTGCATTTGAAGAACTTGAACCAATGGAAAAAGTCTTAACTTCAGGACCTTTGTATGTTAATGGTAATATTTTAGGGATAGACAAATGGTCTCCATCTTTCAATCCTTCTTCATTCAAAGGCCTTGCAGCTCCTATATGGATTCGAATGCCAAATCTCCCTCTTCATTGTTGGGATGAAATTAATGTTTGTAGGATTGCTTCTATGGTTGGATCTCCTTACTTGATTGATGGAAACATGTTCCAGTGGAGTAGAAGAGAATTCGTAAGAATTTGTGTCCTCATAAAGCTTGATGAAAAACTTCCCCTTGGAGTATGGCTACAAGGAAGTTTGGGCAAGTTCTATAAAAACATTAAGTATGAGAAGCTTCCTACCTTTTGTTTTAAGTGTGGGAAGTTAGGACATTTGCAAGAAGACTGCCTTGAGAATGGTCAAATTCCCACTCAGTGTCCTGTTAAAAAATTAAATCAAGATCTGGAGAATTCTTCTGTTTCAGTTGATAAAGAAGTAAATGCTAGAATTCTGGATGAGAATAGATATGGACCTTGGGTCCATTTCAGACATGGGAAGAAAAACTTTAAAAATTCAAGGACCAAGCAAACAGGTCTTCATAATTTGCCTGTTTTTAAAGTTACTTCTAACTCTAAACCTGGGAATGTTGCTGAGATGTATACAATGCAACATTATGCTGATGGGATGGAAACTACTGTTAGAAATGAACGAGGATCCATAGAAACACTATCTACACAAACTAATGAAGGTTCAAAAAAATTGGTCAAAACAGTTGCTGATGATTTGAAGACCAAGGGTGCTGAGGAAGATCTGAGCATTCTGAACAAGAAAATAACTCCAGATCAAGATATGGTTCCAAAAATTGCAGTATTGTTAAGATCAAAAAACAAATTTGAAGCTCTTAATTCTGTATTGGAGGAAGGAGAAATTGGTGAGATTGACTCAACACAGAATAATTGTATTATTAAGGAAGCTTACGGTGGATCTGATAATGTTGTCAACTTGGATGCTGCTTCTGGAAAGATGGATACTAATGAAGGGAATTCTTCTACAGCAAAGAAAAAAGGTGTTAAACAATTAAAAGGACTTGGTCCAATTAATCTAATTTCAAGGAACAAGAGATTAGAAAATGATGTTAAGGAAAAAGTGGGGAAATCCTCCCCTCTTATCCATCAATGACTTCTCTAATTTTTTGGAATTGTAGAGGAGCTAGAAAAAGGAAAGCTTCTATATACCTCAAGGAGGTTGTTAAAAATCATGATGATTTTTTCGTGGGTTTGCTAGAATCAAAATTGTCTTCTATGAATGTTAAGGATATTGAATCCTTAATAGGATATGGATGGGATTACTTTCATGTTCCATTGGATGGCTTATCAGGAGGAATTGTGGTAGTTTGGAAGAGCAGCATTGCTACGTTTAAAGTGATGGATTGTTCTTCTCAATTCATTTTTGGTGAATTGGAGATTCCCAATAAAGGAAAGTGGAGGATTGCGACTGCTTATGGAAGCACAGATGTTTATAAGAGAAGGATGCCCTGTTAGAGATTACAGCTTCATACAAATATTGATGTGCCTTTATTGATGGGAGGTGGCTTCAATTATTTGCTTTCTAAAGATGATAAGAAGGGTGGAAGAAGATTTTTTTTTCTTTAGGCTCCAAAGAAATGAAATCCTTCCTTTCTTGCAATGATCTTCATGAAAATGGCTTTGTGGGACCAAAGTATACTTGGTGTGATAACAAGACTGGTGGAGGCCGCATCCTTGAAAGGTTGGATAGGTGCATTGTAAATTCAATGACTCTTGGTTTGTCTCTCCATTTGGTTGTAAGGCACCTATCTAGGGTAGCTTCTGATCATTCTCCAATAATGATAAATCTATTTCAAACATGTCCAAGGGTCAAGAGAACAATTAAATTTGAAGATATTTGGGCTTCATATCCAACATCTACCAAAGTTGTGAGGGAAGCTTGGAGTAAGAAAGCATTTGGAAGTCATGCTCAAATTCTGAACCTTATGTTAAAAAGAGCCATCAAATCTCTTTTTTTTGGAGTAGACAAAAGATGACAAATCTAAATCAGCAAAAGGAGGTTCTCAAAAAAGATATTTTAGAACTTAAAGAAGGAGAACAAGGCTTTCATTTAATGGAGGAACTATGACTTCTTAAAGCTAAAATCAATGAGCTAAATTCTACTCTAGCTCGATAAACTGCTTGGTGGAAGCAACGAGCAAAGATCAAATGGTGGATAGAGGGAGATTGCAACTCAAATTTTTTCAATTCCTATGCTAGTTCTAGAAGAAATTCTAATTTCATCAATAGAATAAGAGGAGATGATGGAAGAATGGAAGAGACCTTGCAAAAAGTCATAGATCGTCATTCACTAAGTCTATTTCTAGTTTGTCTTCTCCTTTTGAAATTGTACATTCTGATGTTTATCCTCTTTTGAAGAAATCCAAAGTTTTTTTCTAATTTTCTGAAATTTTATAATTTTATTAAATGTTAATTTAACAAACATATTCAAACTCTTCGAGCTGACGGAGGTGGAGAGTATATTAATAAACAATTCCAGAATTTCTGTAAACTATCGGGTATGCAACATCAATACACTTGCCCCTACACACCCTCTCAAAACGGCATCACTGAGAGAAAGAATCGACACATCTTGGAGACAATTTGAAGTCTCCTAATCCACTCAAATGCTCCTTAGTGGATATGAATTCATGCTCTCTACACTGCTATTCACATCATTAACCTTCTACAGAGCCGTACGTTACACAACAAAACTTCACATGAGTTACTTTACAACAAATTACCCACTTACACTCATCTTAAAATCTTTGGATGCCTTTACTATGCTTGGCTCTGACCGCATGCTAAATCAAAACTTGACTCATTTTCCAAGCCTTACAATTTTGTCGGTTACGACACCTCTCAAAAAGGTTATCTATGCTTAGATCCTTTAACTAGCAAAATCTATACTTCCCGGCATGTCGTGTTTAATGAACAAGTCTTTCCCTATAATCAAATCCAAGCTCCATCCATAGCCTCACCGTCATCCTCTAATCTTCCTCCTCTTCTTTTAATTCCTTCATCAGTCATTAACTCTCAACCTAAGTCTGCAGTTTACAATCAAAATTCTTCACAGCTGTGTCCCAACAATCTATATCCACTGATCTTCCCACTAGTAGTAACTTACCTGACCACCTCTCCACTTCGACATCTTCTAGTCCCATCATTCCCAAACATCACATGATAACCCATTCGCAAACATGCAATCTAAAACCCAAACACATTTTCAATCTTACGCACCAAATCACTAATCAAGACCCAACATCATACACTCAAGCTTGCAAACACCAATATTGGCGCTCCGCCATGTCGCAAGAATTCTAAGCTCTCTAACCACAAGGAACTTAGGATCTTGTGCCTTTCTCTCCTACTCAAAATACTCTAGGGTGCAAATGGAAATTCTGAATAAGATTTCACTCTGATGGATCAACTGCTAGACACAAGGCTAGACTTAGGGCTGCAAGCGAACCAAACGTTCGACGAGCTACTCGTTGTTCGGTTCGATTAAAGCTCGTTTGTGATCGTTTAATTAACTAAACAAACAAACTTGAACAATATTTTAAATACTCGATTCTTAAATAAGCAAACTTGAACACTAATGCGTTCATCTCATTTATGTTCGCGAACAACATCATTTGAAGTTCGTGAACAAGCTCGACATTAAGCTCGATAAGAAGCTCGATTAGTGTTCGATTTTGAACATATGAATAAGCTCGATAAAAATAATTAATATTTGACTATAAAATTAATAAATATAAATAATCATTGCCTTTGTTACATAAACAATTGCTTTTATTATAAATATGTTTGTTCATAGATATGTTCATGAACATGTTTGTTTGATAGTTAAAAAAATTCGTTAAATATGTTCGCGAACAAGCTCGATAAGCACTAAACGAACGAACATGAACTGAACATGAACCGAACATGAACACTCATAAATTTAAATGAACCAAACACTAACACGAACAATAAAGCTCAAACAAACAAGAACCAAACTTGAACAAGCTGATATTAAATGAACACAAACATGAACACTCACATACTCGGCTCGGCTCGGTTCATTTGCAGCCCTAGCTAGACTTGTGGCTCTCAATTATAACCAAGAATTTGGTCTATACTATAATGTAACTTCCAGTCTTGTCGCCAAGATACCTACCTTCCACATCCTCATTATTCTTGCATTACATAAAAATTGGCAAATTCATCAACTTGAAATATCGAATGCTTTCCTCCATGGCTCCCTCCAAGAAACAGTTTATAAGCGTCAACCACCCAGATTCATAGATGAGATCCATCCCAACCATGTCTGCAAATTAAACAAAGCTCTCTATGGCCTTAAGCAATCACCACGATAATGGTTTGCGATGCTTACTGGATTCTTGCATAAACAAGGCTTCACTATAAGAAATTTCGATCCTTCTCTCATGATCTATCGTACTTCCAAAAAATAATTTTTTTTCTTATATATGATGACGATCTTATAGTGACAGGTAATAGTGTCCAAGCCATACAACATCTTCTCAATAATCTACACCAGCGGTTCAACATGAGAAACCTAGGTACATTGTCTCAATTCCTAAGTATAACAGCAATTCCAACAAAGGATGGGCATCTTCTTCATCAAAGTCGGTACACTCAAATAATTCTCCAACGCACAAGAATGCTTCAGTGTAAATCGATCAACATGTTAATAACAGCTAAGTCTCACAAAACCGCCAACTCTTCCAATTTAGTTTTTGATCCCTTATTGTATAGGCAACTACTTGGATCTCTCCAATATCTTACACTAACTCGACCTGATATATCCTATGCGGTAAACAAAGCCTGTTAATGCATGCAGATGCCAACTGACTCTAATATTGAGGGAGTCAAACACATTCTTCGATATATCAAGGGTTCTGTAAATCTTGGCCTACCTCTATCTCGCAATTCCCTTTAACTAATCTCTTATGTTGACTCAGATTGGGCCGGAGACCTACAGGATAGAGAATCAACACCAGGATATTTCACCTTTCTCGGATCATCTCTTATCTCCTGGAGTGTCAAGAAAAAGAAGACCATTGCAAGATCTTCTATTGAAGAAACCACTGTAGTTGATCTTATATGGCTTTATCAACTTCTTCAAGAGCTTGGATGTCCACAACCTGAACCAACAAACTTGTTCTGCGACAACACATATGCCATTTCCCTTGCCAGCAATCATGTATTCATGTATTCCACGCTCGAACCAAGAACATTGAAGTTGATTGCCACTTCATCCGCGAATGCATCAAGAACAAAACAATTTACATTCACCACATCTCCACCAAAGATCAGATTGCAGATATATTTACCAAAGTTCTATTAATGGCTCGGTTTCATCACATCAACCTCAAACTAACTTTGTCCTCAGACTCATCGGTTTGCAAGGGGGTGTTATACGCCTAAGTCTAAATAGGACTTACCTAATTAAGTTGTTTCACAATTACATTGTACACTCCCTATTTCTATTTATATGCTTGTCTGTACCGTAGGTAATGAATGAAATCATTTTCTTTCTTGTCTATGTTTTTGTTCGTGGTCTCCCGATCGTCTCTAGCCGAGCTCTCATAAACTAGTTATTTCATAGAAGGAATTACACTCAAATAATCACTCACTTATATATATATAGCAGAATTTACAAGAGCTACACAATATTTGTGCAATATTAAAGTCGATTTTGCAAATCAATTCATAGATTGTTTGTAATAACATCCAAGAAAGAGCTTCACAGTGCTATCTGACAATGATAGCAGAATTCAATCGAAACATGCGTAGCATAACTCTTCTACTGTAGCTCTCTATTAAATAATCTTTCGTATGAAGTTATCAACCTAATCACGCGATTTGTGAAAAGCTTAGAGGAAAACAACAATAGACAACACAATTAAAATTATATATTAATAAAATTGGCTTAAGTTTCAAGTTATTTTTAATAAGAATAAATAAATTAAGATTCTTAGAACCAACACTATATAATTAAGACAAACATAATGACAAAACATGACATTGATTTGTTATAATTGTGCTAATGAACAACTAATAAATTAGTTGTTAATCATGCTGGTAGTTAATAGTTGCACAGCTGCAGATTTAGGCTTTGTTTGGGACGGCTTTTTTACTGCTTTTTAAAACGGAGTCTTAGTACAAAAAAAAAAATTTTGTGCTAAAACTCCGTTTTAGAAAATAGTAAAAAAGCCGTACCAAACGAAGCCTTAGACTTCTTTTGGGACGCCTTTCTTTCAGCGTTTTAAATCATTTTTTTAGTACAAAAATTTTTAATTTTGTACTAAGAAGCTACTTGAAGTAGAAGAAAGAAAGTAGCTTTCTTACTGCTTTATAAAGATGCTTTTTAGTACGAAAATTTTTTAATTTGAAATTTCTGTGTTAAAAAGCTACCTTGAAAAGGAGTAAGAAAGTTGTCCCAAACAAAGCCTTAGGGACGGCTTTTTTGATGTTTCTTAAAGCATCTTTTAAGTATAAAAGTTTAAATTTTTGTACTAAAAAGTTGCTTCAAAAAGCAACTAGAAAGTTGTCCCAAATGAAGCCTTAGGCTTCATTTTGAATAGCTTTTACTTTTTCTAAAACAACTTTTTAGTATAAAGATTTTTAATTCAAAAATTTTTTGTACTAAAAAAAAAAAAAACTGTTGATTTAGAAAATAGTAAAAAAACTATCCTAGAAGAAACATTAATATCTTGTATTATTGCCTTGTGGATTAACAAAATTTGATATATTATGAAAACAAAAATACTGATGAAAGTTGAAGTGTTTGATAATTTTCTACTTTTCCTTCAAATATAAAATTTTTTGCTAATTTTTCATTGCTTAATTATATCCATCATTAAATGAATTAAAGTTTGAAACTTATGGTTCAAAGGAGCCATTAATCAATCATGAAGATTGCGAGCTTTGAACTGAACATAAAAAATTAATACACAATAATTAGGAACTTAATGAAGAGATCATAAGGAATAAATTTGGTCATTAAAATATAATATGGAGTAGAATATTCGCAATTTATTCTGAGACTATAGACTGTATTCCCACTCTAGCAAGGAATAAATAAGTAGCTTAACTTAGTTAAAATTTTGGTTAAAAAATCAATAAATATATATAAACTTATTTTAAAACATCAATGGATTCCTGTCAGTGTCATCAAATTGATAATGTAACTTCTTAAATTGAAAATAATAATTTTATAGCTATATGAAATTGCATTTATAACAAGACAAAGGATCAAACAAAATTAAATTAAGTATAATCTTATTAGGCTTAGCTTTGATTCCTTTTTATGACATCATCCATAAAGTTTAGTTCTCAATGTGGAACCATTCAACCATACAAATAAGAACCGTTTAGAGAACAAAAAAAAAAAAGGTTTTATGTGCCTAATTACCTATTTCACTTATATAGCAATTTGAAGCTCAAAGAAATATAAAAACTGCATATGTTTTATATTAACACCACTGTCAATGCACAAATAGTCTAACATGCAATTAATAACAACATTATCAATGTGGAACCATTCAACCATATGAGAAACAACAGCAACACAACTGTGCAATAGAGCATGTCATTATAATCTGTAGCAAATCCTAATCTCAACAACAACACTATACTACAACTGCGCTTTAAAAAAAATAATAATAAAAATAAAAACACTACGACTATTCTTTTTAAAAAAAAATAGTACAATTGTGCGAAAAAAAAAACCTACAACTATGCAATAGAGCTGCTCATTATAAACATAACAACATGTTAACCCCATTAGGCCATCACAACAGCAAAACATAAAAGGAAATCACTCAACAACAAAACTTAATCTCAACGTCAAACTCTAATCTCCAAACCAACATGTCAACAACATCTCAACAGCAAACCCCTATAAACTTCGAAAATCCTTAAGTACAATAACTGATTAATTGAAAAATCTAAAATAGTATAATAGTAAAACCATAATCTCCAAAAGCCTTTCAACTTCACTTTCAAATCCCAAAATTCAAATGGCCAAAGTATGGTAAACCAAAAGAATAGATCTTCGAAAAAAAAAATTCAATTTCAAAATCTTAAAGAGACATTAGGAGTTATTCAATGGAAATCAAAAACACCAAAACATGATGAGTTATTCAAGATAATACAGATCAAGATAGGAGAAGAGGTGCATATACCTTGCAACGGGAAATCGAGAAAAAGGAAGCCGGAGGAATCACAAGAAGATGAGAACTCCATAAGGGCCAATGAGGGAACGACTCTAGCCTTACTTGCGCAGTTGCTAAAAACCTGAAACCCCAAAATGTTAAATGCCTAATATAATAAAACTAAGGGATTAATAAGATGGGAGACACGAGAATGGCCGTGCGAGGTATGTTAATACGGGTTAGTCGGGTCGACAACGGGTTATCGGGTTGACCCGAAACCGACTCTTTTCTTTCATAGGTTGACCCTAACACAAATTTTTTCGGTTCAAGTTGACCCCAGTGACATTATGATTTGAACTCGGCCCATTTCGTTCAATCTCCTAATAATTGATCAACACTATGTAGACTCCAACAATCCATTAATATAAATAAGTTCTAGAAATAATCATAGTATAGCAAGAATCTTAGCTAATATCTTAATCAAATAACGTAGAAACAATCCTACGATCTATGTTAACTTATCCAAGCTTCACAGAAATGCTATTAATCCTATATTGACCTAGGACATGGTCATCTTAGGAAAACTACAGTTAATGCGGCCACATCCTATGTTGATTCAAATAACATTTTATCTACTTAAACTTGTAAAAAACTAGATAGTTTACGAATTAAAGATATTATAGTTCCTAGGTATAATGAACTAACTAGGTGGTCAATAACCCTAAATTACCTTATCATTACGAAATCTAACATCAACCAAGGTTCAAACCAACCCAAAAAATAGGTTATCTTAAGGTCTAATTTATTACATCTATCCTTAAATGAACTTGAATGGGACCCAAGTCATCCATTAATCAATAGAAGCCTATCATCCTAGTGTTTCATCAAAAGTAAACTTAAGTTAATCCCTATAGACCTAAGTGGACTTGATCAACTTATTTGATCTAATTGAACAAATAGGACTTCACCTAATGTAAGATTAAAAAACCTAACTTAACCTAAATGGCCTATGGATGAGACCTAGTAATTAAGTGGTCAATTCAATCTAAGCTAAATCCCAAGTGCTTAATGAATTAATAGTTGGATAAGGATCAAGATGCACTCATTTAAGCACAAATTGACACTAACTTTTTCAATAAATAGACTTATTTTCAGCATCAATTGGTTCCATTACTAGTATCCATTTCATTTTATGAGTGCTCCTAAGTAAATCCCAAGTGCTTCCCTTGTTTCCTTTTCCTATAGTCTCTACGTGCATCCGTGAGCATCTCCAATGAGCCTCCAAAGCATGGTTGGTCGAAAGAATGACCAAGAAGAAGCTAGTGAAGGGAGTAGCCTCCATAAACCTTCCAACTTACACATATTGTCCAAATAATAAATTTGTTTAGATGTGGCATTGGATAGGTAACATTTCCTCTCAGCTTTAATTGTGCAATTAACACACACCAAAACTTTTTGTGGTTGATGTACCATTCGATTGTTTTTTTTTTTTTTTAGAATTGATGAAATTGTAGCATTTTTAAGCTAAAATGAAATCATGAAATCCATGGAATCATTTACATATCCAAAGGTAAGAGACACAGATGAATTAACCATAATCATTTAAGCACAAATTGACACTAACTTTTTCAATAAATAGACTTATTTTCAGCATCAATTGGTTCCATTACTAGTATCCATTTCATTTTATGAGTGCTCCTAAGTAAATCCCAAGTGCTTCCCTTGTTTCCTTTTCCTATAGTCTCTACGTGCATCCGTGAGCATCTCCAATGAGCCTCCAAAGCATGGTTGGTCGAAAGAATGATAAAGAAGGAGATAGTGAAGGGAATAGCCTCCATAAACCTTCCAACTTATACAAAGGTAAGATATACAGATGTATTAAACATAAAATATAAGAATTTTAGCTATTAAAGATTAGGATTAGATGTTGAGTTCATTTTGTGAATATTTTTAATAATAACCATTTGATCAAATATTAAAAAACTATGATACTTTGTTAAGTGAAAATTATGTTTACTTTTATTATGTTAAATTCAAATAAAAATATTTGTTTTAGTTTATGTTGTGCAATGATATCTAAGAAAAAGTTTTAAAATTTGCAAAGTTTGAACCAGCAGCACAGTGCCCCAAACACCTACACCCCAATGCCTTCAACTCCTCGATGCCATAACCATATATGACATAAAAATATCATTTACTTCAGCGCCCTGATTGTACAAGTGTTAGCACCGCGCTGCTAGTGCCTCAGCACCAGAAAAGAATGCCACTACGGACTGTGCTCTGTCTAACCGAAGTGCCAACATCTGGAGTGTTGTAGTCTAGATGGAGGAATATTGGAAAAAATAAGATAGAATATTTTCATACCTAGATATAGGATGATTATGATTCTAGTGTCTATGAAGATATAATCATTGTTGAAAGGCCATAAACTTTTATTCACACCCTTACAAACACGACAAAGATCTAAGGGTGCATAAGCTTTGATTCACAACCATTGTAGATCAGTCTGCTTAGCGAAATATATGATTATTTATTATCATTAGTCCAAAACATCTTTAACTGATTATCTTCACTATTTGTTGCATTTCTCAGTAGTGACAACACATCATACTTTATTTCGTTGTATAGGATATATTATGTAATTTGAGTAAACAGTACTAGAGTTAGTAGTATCACACTTATTTTCTAGCAGGATCGACACTTTACTCATATATTTTATTACTTGATCGGCATGTCCACTTGCCTAATTGGGAGCATATAATACATACATTCATACTGACAAGCTCTTTTGCGTATAAAATCCCCAACACTTTCCCTTGATTTGAATCCATGTGTATCAAATCTCATATTAATAGTTTCTGCCACATGTCCATCACTTTTTCTTCTTTTAAGCCAATTATTGATTTTTGATACTATATGAAAAACATCCAATGTACATCTAGTGAACCACATTGGGCCAGTTGGCAGAACTTTCAACATATGATTACACAAATCCTTTTTTTTTTAATTTTATACGTCAAGATGTCATTAAGAAATTACTAATAAATCATCTAAAATAAAATAAATTATATAAATTGTTGAAAGTCCTAAATACTATTCTTTTTTTTTAATATAAAATCCTAATTTTGAAACTATTAAACACTCATAATTTCAAATAGTTAAATTTAAATAAAAATTGCATAAGTTGCTACTAATTAAATATTTTAAAAAAAATAATGACAGTCTAATTAATAGTAAAACTGAAAATAAATTTCCTACCCATTTTAAATTTCTTATAAAACCAAAGACGTTAATTATTAAAGTCAAATAAATCTAGTTAATAAACAGAAACCCACAAAAATTTAATTTTTTTAATAGAATTAAGAAATTAAATTTCCTAAGTTTAAATGATAAATTTCATCAAAACTAATTTAATATTCATTTGGAACAATTTTCATAATTCGTTTTAAAAAGCAGTATGAAAGCTATCCCACATGAAACATTAATCAAATGGTAGTAAACCGTTTATTCATGACATCTTAAATTCAAATTTATAAACTAAAAATATGAATTTTCGTATTTATAAATTATAATACAATTTAAAATTATAATTTAATGAATAATTGAATAATTGTGAAGTTAATATAACTAATTAATCTCGACTAAACAATATAGGTTTTTTAGTTAAAAATTTTCTTGAATCCAAAATTTTTGTACTAAAAAATTATTTTAGAAAGCATTTAAAAATTTGTCCCAAACAAAACATTAATAAAAATCTCGAATATGTGATATTCCTATGAAACTAATGTGGCTCTATAATGTGTTGTATTAACATTAGTAGGCTTTGTAATTTGGCATTTTTGTATGTATTAGATGTAAATTGTTTCAAATGTTGTTAAAAGGCTATGATAAAAGGCATAATTATTAAATTTTATGCCTAAAAAGGCATATAATATTTTTTGTGATGTGTTATTTAACTTTAAATTGTGGAATTTTTTTTATGCTTATGTGATGGAAATGCCTAGCAATTTTATTTTCTAGTAGTACCACAGAGGCATGTGAAATAGGTAAGGAAATGTTAGAGCCATGATAAAGAGATTATAGGTTCATGGCCAAGATATTTCTATATGAAAATATTTGTATCAATTACTTAGGTTTAGGTTTCGTTTAGAACAACCTTAGACAACAGTTTTTTCAAGCTTTTAAGAGATTTTTGTACCTAAAAAATAACTTTATAATGTAGTAAGAAAGCCATTCCAAATGAAGCCTTAGTTTGTAATTTAAATTTCATTTGAAATAGCTTTCGGTCATTGCTTTTTCACTGGTTTCAAGAAATTTGTGGTAAAACATTGTTGTGGCAAGCAGTAAGAAAACTATCCGAAATGATGTCTTGATATTGTACTACAACCTTGGAGCCATCTCATTATTTATTTATTTATTTTTGAAGTGTATTAAGAAGGCTTTAATACAATATGGAAATTAAGGATTCATTCGGAACGGCTTTCTAACTACTTTTTAAAACAGTTTTCTAGTACAAAATTAAATTTTTTATTAAAAAATTTGCTTTAAGAAGTAGTAAGAAAGATACTTCAAACAAAGTCTAAGTGAATAGTAGTACAATGCTTTAATGTTAGCTTACTTTATTTACAATCTAATGTCTATTCTTTTAATTTGTGCTTAAAATGTTTATGCATGGAATACGATTAGAACTGACAAATGATTAGGCTTACAAGAGTAAATCTTATACAAAGCTAATAGCATTTCAATAAAATTGACAATGTTTTTTCTATCCATTTGCTGGAAGGGTAGATAAGGCTACTAAAGAAAAAAAAAAAGTTGAAATCAGATATCACTACAAAAAATTCACTAAATATAGACAGTCTAACTGACGCTATTTACGAGCGGTTAGACTGCCAAAAAATCTTTGATATCAGACAGAGATAATAACCTACGGTTATTTTATTTTACCATCAATAATAATCGGCGGCTCGTCGGTGGTTTGGCCGCCAGAAACACCAGCGGTATTTGCGCCGTAATATTCTGACGGTTTACCTGCGATTTTTGACTCAGTAATTTCCGGCTGTTATAGCCACCGGAAACTGCCGGGAAAAATTATCGCTGGAAATATATTGCCGGCTTCTATTTCCTACGCGGTTTTGGACTCTGTAATATCCGACGGTTTTAAAACTGACATATTTTTTCAAAACCGCCAAAAAATTGACATACACCGCCGGAAACTGCCTATGGTAACTTACGATTTTCCTGTAGTGTATATTACCAATTGGCTAATAACCTATAAATCTCTAAATCAATATATAGCTTATCTTTTATTGAGACCAAGGCTTCATTCGGGACAACTTTTTTATTACTTTCTAAAGTATCTTTTTCGTGCAAAAATTTCTAATTCAAAAAAAAAAAAAAGTATCAGAATACTTCTTTAGAAAACAATAAAAAAATTGTCCCAAATGAAGCCGAAATCTAAACACCATGGTTTTAAAAAGCACTTAGTGGATTAGGTTGCTTTCCGTTACCAAGCAAGAATAAGATCAAAAGAGTATGGATTCTCCAACCTAAGGAGCTTGTTTGTCTTCCCCTAAAAGGCATTTGATCCACTCAATGGAAATCATAAGTGATGTTACAAATCCAGAAGTCTTTCGCTAATTAAGTAAGGCTATATCTAATAGATATTTAAGACCTATTTTGGGCACTCTTCATCATACTGTCGACTTAGGTTTCGTTTGAGAGATCTTTCCTATTGAGTTTTAAAGTAACTTTATTAAAAAAATTTGTTATAAAAAACTGATTCATAAAGCAATAAGAAAGCTGTCTCAAACGAAACCTTAAACCTACTATAGAATTATAAACTAAGAAAATTAAGTGTCGAAATCTTAAAAGAAAACTTAAAAAATCTTTACATATTTATATTCAAAGTTGTGAAAATTAGACTGATATAAAAATAAATGGAGAAATTCAAGATTTTATATTCGACTGAACTATAATAAATATTAAAATTATTTAAATATTATCTAACTGACATAATAGTGATGCAATAATATTGCAATATTACAAATATTTGATTAAAAATAAATTGAACTTATACATAAATAATTGAAGTATAAAGCAAATGAGGAGGAGAATCGCATTATTTCAAGTAGGGGTGTCAATTTCGGGTCACGGGTCGGGTTCGGGTTGAACCCGAAACTGACCTGGCACTATTCTGGTCAACCCGAACCCGACCCGCTTCGGGTCCGGGTCAACCCGACCCGACCCGAATGACCCGTTTCCAACAAGAAAATGGCTAATTTTCGGGTCAAAAACGGGTCAATCTCGGGTTGCCGGGTCAAAATAGGGTTTTCGGGTCACTTTCGGGTCAATTTCGGGTCAAAGGGTTAACCCGAACCCGACCCGATTTTTGAAACGGGTCGAAATGCTGAACCCGAACCCGACCCGTTTCGGGTTCGGGTTGACCCTAACCCGAAATTTTCGGGTCGGGTTCAGGTCGGGTTTTCGGATCGTGTCAAATATTGACACCCCTAATTTCGAGGAAATTGTGTTGGCGGATGTCCAACGATAAGAGAGGAATAAGATCACCTCAAGGAAAGAAATTATTCCGTGCGGAGTTCGGACGGGAAGTTCTCGTCCGGACTATGAGTGTATAATTTTTATACACAGTTTAGTTTAAACTGTGTACTCATTGTTCATATAAAGTAAGTACAGACACAAACTGGACGGGAACTTTCTGTCCGGACTCCTCATAGAATAGTTTCTCCTCAGATGGGGAAGATCATGGGCAAACGAAGTTGCATGCAAGGGAAAGCAGCTAATGTTGATTTCATTAATTTGAGGAAATGGAGTTGTGGTTTTTTTATATTAACTAGTTAGTTATTATATATTAATAAATTTTTTATATTTAAATTCTATGATAAAACTTTCTGGCCTTAGATCTTCAATCAACAGCGCTAATAGAATTAATTTGAATTAGCCTATTCTAGATAACACAGGCCAGTTCATGCAATTATTACATCCTCCGACCGGATGCAGAGGAACATCCGATTGTAGGAAAAATCCCGCCTATACCGAGGTGTACCGAGTTTTTTTTAAAAAACTCGGTACACCTCGGTATAGGCGGGGGTTTTGCCAAAAACTCGGTACACCTCGGTATAGGCGGGATTTTGTCTACAACTTCCTCTGCATCCTTACACCGGACGAAATAAAAGTTCGTTCATCAGTGCCCCAGTCAAACCAGGGCATTGTAGTTGATTTGATATAACACCGATTTTTAAGGCTATCCGAACTGGCCAATTGACAAGTACATGATTGAACCGACCAGTCCAATTCGATTTTCCATTTCTATTAAAAAAAAAATAGAACCACACCATAATGATTTAGTAGGGGTGTCGATTTCGGGTCACGGGTCGGTTCGGGTCGAACCCGAAATTGACGCAGCACTATTCGGGTCAACCCGAACCCAACCCATTTTTGAAAACAGGTCAGTTTTTCTGACCCGAACCGATCCGCTTCGGGTCCGGGTCAACCCGACACGACTCGAATGACCCGTTTCCAACAAAAAATTACTAGTTTTCGGGTAAAAAACTGGTCTATCTCATCTTTTTTGGGTAAAAAAAAAACGGGTCAAAATCGTGTTTTCGGGTCAACGGGTTAACCTGAATCCGACCCAATTTTTGAAACGAGTCGAAATGTTGAACCCGAACCATACCCATTTCGGGTTCGGGTTGGGTTCGAGTCGGGTTAGGGTCAACCCGAACCCGAAATGGGTCGGGTTCAGTTTCAACAAATATTGACACCCCTATGATTTCGATTCATTCCTCTTGATCCCAAGATTTAGCAAATAAACTCCCTCCCATCTCAACCAAACCCACCAACATCTGTCCTAATCATCCACAAAATCTTACCAAAGATTTCCTATTTACCATTGCCATAAATTAGCTCACAAAAATCTCCATAGCCGAACCAAACCCAAAGTCCCACCACATCAACAGAAGGCAACAACCGACCTCCCAAGACCGATCACTGCCGTCCATCCATCATCAAACGGTCAACAACCGAAACCATGGTCCCATCCAGCAATTATTCCCTCACCTCCATTCTCCTATCTGAAGCAAGCTTTTTTTCTAAACTACTATGCTCCTTTTTTCTTTTTCAAGCTTCACTTTTGCTCCACCTTTCACATTACAATACTCTCTAAACCTTAAAGCATCCACTTCAGCGCCATTATTGCGATCACAGCTCCTCTCCTCTCTATCTGACTTATTCATTTCTCCAACGTGATTCTAATCTATCTCTTTCTCTCTCTGTTTCTGGTTTTAAATGGGGAGAGAAGAAGAAACAGAGCGGATGGTTGAAGAGACGATGGAGAGAGGAGGAGAGGAAGCGTACGAGATTGTGGAGCAGATTGGGAGAGGAGCTTTTGGCTCTGCTTTTCTTGTGGTTCATAAGACAGAGAAGAAGAAGTAAGTTTTCCATTCATATTTTTACCTGTTCTATCTCTGCTGTAGTGTAGTAAAGGGAGCCATGGCTCTCTGTTTTCGATGCAGATATGTTATGAAGAAGATAAGGCTGTCGCAGCAGACGGAGAAGTTCCAGCGCACGGCTCATCAAGAGGTGGCATTGATAAAAACTGTTTCTTTACAATTTTCATTTTAATTTCCTTTTTGTTTTTTCTCTTTCAATTCATTCAAACCGAACAGAGCCATCATACAGTTCAATAAAATAAGGAATATTTTCACTTATTTTGTATGAAAATTAGGACGTTAAATTTAAGAAAAAAATGGGAATTTTTTTTTTTTGCAGTATTTACAGATTATAAACTTACTATTAGCATCTGACTATATCAAATAAAATAGTAGTCTAATAATTATTTAATTATTTATTAAAGTCTGTAGTCTGACTTTGACTTTGTTTGGACAACTTTTTACTGTTCTTTAAAACAGTTTTTTTAGTGCAATAAATTTTGGTAAAAAAAACTGTTTTAAAAAGAAATTAGAGAAGCCGTCAAACAATCAAATGAGCCTTACATTGATATTTTATTAAAACAATTTATATGAGAGAGAGATTATTTAATTTGCTAAATTAATAGGCAGGGAATACAATCTAGGGGAGTAAATGAGTTGTGTCAAGTTGAATATTTGCCTAATTAAGCTAAGATCTTTTAATTCTTACTATGCCCGAACTCAGCTCATTCAAAAATTATTAGGCACGAGCACGACTTGATTATTGAATATCATTTGGAAAGCTTGTGTTTTGCTCGACAAGGTTATGAGCCTAGTCAGGCTGAGCTCAAGCTCGAATTTGTAGCTCGATAAGCTCATCTCATGAGCTTGTTAACGAGTAGAGTTCTAATCGACTCAGCTGACTTGCACCTAAAATACAATCTAATCTAGCTTAACTCACTTTTAATGCATGCTTATTTTTTATACCCGGCAAATTCATTTTTTATTAAAAAAAACAGTATTCATTAGGCTCTATTTTGTTGAAGGAAGTCATGAAATACACATTCATTTAGCATTATAATTTTATATTCAGTATTTGATTGCAAGATAATTAATAGATAAATTAAGCTTCGTTTGGGACAATTTTTTTACTAAAGCATTTTTTGTATAAAATTTTCAAATTAAAAAAAAAAAATTGTGCTAAAAAAATACTTCATAAACAGTAAAAAAATTATCTCATATGAAGCCTAAATTTCAGTAGAAACAATATTATTTTTTTCACTTATAATTCTCTATTCAAATCTAGCTATAATGTGAAACAAAAAGCTGCTTAAAAATCCAAAAACACCCTCAACTTTTTATCAACCAAACAAAAAAAAAAAATGTATGACCTTTTTTTTTTTTTTTTGCAATAAAAAAATTGTCCCAAAGAAGCCATAATTGGAATTTTTTCTTTTAAAATAGTGGAAATATTAATCCATTTATGATTTTACAGACTCCTTAAAAGTAGGCGTTTCAATTAGATGATTTACATTCTCTGCGCATTATTATACTTTCCAACATCTAACTAACGATTTCAAAAGCTGTAGAACACAGAAACTGTGTATCAATAAGCGCTTCTCATTTGGTTGTTTTTTGAATGCTTTTGGGTCTTAGCGAAATTCTTCCATTACTTCATTATACTCTGTATGATAAAAATTTCTGAAGAAAGTCAAAAGATTTTTTTCTATAAATAACATCTCAAAGACAATCACATCAATTAGATTAACGAAGGAACAAATGCTTCTCTGGGAAATTTTCCGTCTGAAAAATGAGAAGATAAAGGATTCTCTGTAACTGTAAGGCATAGCTGATTTGTTCCATTCGAACAGGAAAAAACATCTCTAATCAGTGGAGGATGAATAGTGTGACGTCAATATTGGTGTTGCATTGTTCACCTACGCGATTTTTTTTGTCTCAATCGGATTTGCTGAAGAAATGCGTGAAAAATGAGAAAGACGGTTATCTTCACAGAAGCGCGCAAAATGGAGTTCTATTGGAGATGAATGATGACATTTTTGAGTTTCACTGCATTTTTTAATGAAAAATGAGATTTTCGGTTGGACATGCCCTAAAATCATCTGCAGCCGAAAACTTCATTTTACACTCTAAAATATAGTAATACTCTAAAATGTTGTAATTCATCTCCAACCGAACTTTATTTTTAACTTTAAAAAGTATATTCTTTTCTACAACCAGAAGAAATGAAAAAAAAATGGCGTACGTGAATAGTGCGACATCAATATTGAGACCGCACTGTTCACCTAGCATAAAATGGCACTGAATTTGGCATTTGGTTGGAGCTCTATGGCCATTGCAAACGCTCGCTTGGGGTTCGGTTCGAGACGCCCTAATGGAATTTCTTCATTATTTTGTAATTTTCCTTCTATTTCCATGGAATGCTAAGCACTTCTTTACCTCTCCAGCAGGGTTTCTACGTGTGCATTGTGACTACTTATTGTGAGGGAGGTGACATGTATGTAATGAGAACAAAAAATCCTTTTTCTTTTCAGCTATCTGCTTTCTCGTCACCATATTTAGGAATTGATGCAGGGCTGCCAAAATAAAGAAGGCAAGAGGATCACTCTTTTCTGAAGAGGTAAGAAGAGAGAAACTAAAATTTTGCAATACTGAACTCTACAAACCAATGAACCCACAACACATTTTCTTCTATGCTGTATTGAAACTGCAGAGAATATGCAAATGGCTGACCCAGCTGCTTCTAGCAGTTGATTATCTGCATTCAAATCGTGTTCTACATAGAGATCTTAAGGTAAATAACTGATATTGATCTCCTTTTATGGCCTATTTGTTAGCTTCTATATAAAAAATACATTTTAGCAAACAGTGGTGGAATCAGAGAGTGATTGAAGCTTCGTTTGGAACAGCTTTAGATCACTACTTTTTTCCTGCTTTCAAGATATTTTTGTTCTAAAAAGCAGCTTTAGGAAGCACTAAGAAAACAGTCCTAAATGAAGCCTAAGAGTCGCTCTCGCACATCATATATATGAGAAAATGTCAATATAAATTTATATTATAGAGTATACAAATGAAAGAATGACCAATTTCTATTTAATTTCAGTGCTCAAATATATTCCTCACAAAGGATGGTGATGTCCGGTTAGGTGAGTAGCTTTCCAGCTTTGTGTTTAGAGATATTTGGTCAGAATTCAGATCTACCAAACATTCAAATTTTACAGTTCAATGATGCCTATATATTTTTTATTTTCCTTGATGTTTGAAGGTGACTTTGGACTTGCAAAGTTGCTTCATTCAGAAGACCTCACTTCCTCGGTACTGGACAATCTCTTGGCTTGAACTTGTTGCATTGAATCTCTCAGTACATTATGATATTCTTCTTATAATATGTCTGATCTAATATTTCAGTTTTAAACAAAATATATATTTTTTTAAACTTTAGTTTCTGTTTAGATAACATTAAAATGATCTGATTTATAATGCTTGATTTATTTTTACGGCTCAATAAGCTTTCGAACCAAGCCAGGTTGAGCTCAAGTTAGGCTCGAATTAAAACTCGTGGCTCGATAAGCTCGACTCGTGAGCTCGTTAATGAATCTAGCTCGAGTTGGCTCAGCTCACTTACAACCCTATAAATCACTAATGGCCCGCCACAGTTGTCTATCAGTTATCAATAATTGTTGACCACTATTGTTGCCTGCAATCACAATCTTTTATAATTTACATAATAAACAAATTTTTATTTCTTGTTAAAGCATAAATTAAATAAAATAAAATAAGACAAAAACATTAAAAAAATAAATAAATAAAATAAAAGTAATCCTAAACCACTCTTTGGTGTACATTTTCATGAAACAACAGAAGGGACTAATAGAGTATGCTTAGTTTTAAAATTTTGATTCCTTTAAAATTAACATTTGCGAGCACCAAGTGCTCTCCACTAAAGGCTTAAGTTGCATGCTAAGCCTTCGTTTGTGATAGCTTTGTTACTACTTTCTAAAACATGAACATAAAACGGTCAAAAGTTGTACCAAAGGAATCCTAAATCTCATGTGTTCTACGAAGTACTAACACAAGGATAAAAAAAAGGTATTAATGTTGTGTTTCTTTTGCATCTGTGTCTATAATGCCTATTACATACATGAACTAAAATAGATCTTTGCATTCAAAACAACAATTAGTTGTTTGCTTACTGTTTCTTGTGATGTTTTCCAATTGTTCTATCACAACAAGATGAAGAGCTCTTGAATCCCTTTAAGCCAACACAAAACACTAATCTAGTTATGATATTGTGGTCTTAAATGTTATTTATTAGTGATTTCTGGTTGCTTAATCTCAAGATTGTAGGAACTCCAAACTATATGTGTCCTGAGATCCTGGCAGATATACCTTATGGCTATAAATCAGATATTTGGTCATTAGGTAACACTTTCACCATTAATTTGCTTCAAGTTTTTTCCTTGATGAGATTACCCATAACAATTCTCTTGAAACAAACTTCAGGTTGTTGTATTTTTGAAATTTCAGCACATCAAACAGCTTTCAGAGCTCCAGTAAGTATGCTTGTTCTTTCTTCTTCTTAGATTATTTGTTAGATTGCAGAAGAAGTGATCTAACTTTCCTTTGTTGTTATTGAAAATAACCAAACAGGACATGGCAGGACTGATAAACAAAATAAATAGATCATCTATATCTCCAATGCCAACCAAATACTCATCGTCACTGTGAGTTTCCTCATTAGAACAAATATATCCAAGGAAGAATCCAAAGCACTTGGCTGATGATTTTTTCTATGTGATAACAGTAAGAGATTGATCAAAAGCATGTTGAGAAAGAATCCAGAACATAGACCAACGGTAAGTTCTTATATAAACAGTACTAAAGCTCGAAAATAATGTCTACTTACAGCATTGAAGTTTTAGGCCGCAGAGCTGTTGAGGGATAACTACTTGCAGCCATATCTCGCTAAAGCCTGCAATCCTTCTTCATTCTTCCTTCCAATAAAGCCTACCATGAAAACATCGCCAGAGAAACACGGCAAAAGGCAAAGTGATGAAAAACCACTTTTTACAAAAGCCAGTAGAAGAAATGAGACAGATATAAGTTCTTCAGAGACGCCTGCGATGGAATTAGTACTAAGAACTCAAGATAAAACAACAAATAATGTCGAAATGGAGTCAACTCTTGTAGTGCCCATGCTTCCTGGCACGGAGCTAAAACAAAGGAAATCAAATAATGATCAGAAAATAATAGAAAATTTTGATTCCAAAGAGCAAAACAAGGCAGAAAAACTCCTGAGAAGAGGAGATGAAAGCTCAGATGGAGCTACTTTACCACATCTGCAAAGAACAAAGACTGAATTAGATGAGATGGGAGGGGTCACAGAAGAAGCATCATCAGCGAGCACACTAACTATTGTACACGCAGATAGCACACAGGCTGAGTGGGAAAACTTGAATGTGATCCAACAAAGAGCTGATGCTTTGGAGTCTTTACTGGAGCTATGTGCTCAGCTTTTGCAGCAAGAGAGGTTGGATGAACTTGCTGGAGTTCTAAGGCCATTTGGGGAGGAAGCAGTTTCCTCAAGAGAAACAGCAATCTGGCTTACAAAAAGTCTTATCTCTAATGCCAAATTTGACAGGGAGGCTAAAATCCAGTAAGAGAGCCTTGGAATTACAATTATCTGCTGCGATAAGAACTCCTTTAAGAAGTTTTTGTGTGCGGTTATCTTGTATTTAGCTTTTTTGTTCTTTGAACAGATAATGAAACAAAGAAATTTTCCCCAGTACTTTTGGCAAACACAAAATTCAAAATTTAATAAACAGATTTTCTCAATTGCTCATGAAATTCACCAGGATTAAAAAAAAATACATGTCAGATAAACTCGGCAAAAACATTATAATCTTCTACATGAATGAAACTTACAGACCCGTTTTTGGTATTTATGTTTTTTAATCTTTTGTTTTGATAGGGAAGTCCTCACAGCAGCTAACTGGTGTTAAATATAAGGACACTTCTACCAAAATCATTCTTGTAAATTAGTAAAGATTGTTTAGAAGAAAGACTACTAACTATAAACGTTAAGGAATGTCTATAACTTGATTATATTTGATTTGAGTATATGTCCAGGCAACCAATAGAAATCTCACTGAATACAATTAATTAGAAAAAAAATTTATTCTTTATTATCTTAATAGAATACGGTAGTTGTTAACAATATTACAACTTACTAATCTCAAACTCCTGGAACCAAATGTCACACACTTTCTTCGAAATTTTCTTCCAAGAGACATGGAGTATCAAATCTGCTCCATATGATATCCAGTATCTTTTGTGTGGGCTGCTTTGATGGATAAAATCTGTACAAATATCTAGTTGAAAAATATTATTTCTCAAATATATCTAATATATAACATACACATTTACGTACGAGCAGGGGCGGATCCAGCTTCTTTTTTCAGGGTGGGCAAAAAAAAATTTTTTTGGCGGGGGATGGGCAAAGATAGTTAGGATTGATAAAATTAGGACAAAAAATTTTTTTGAGAGAGGGCAAAATATCCAAAATATACAAAATATTTCAAAATCCTCTCTAAAACTTAAAAAAAAAAATTTTTTGAGGGTGGGCATTTGCCCCCCCTCACTACCATGGGGATCCGCCCATGCGTACGAGTCACCCTCATTATAAATCAGGATTTGTAGTCGGTGTTGTACCAGTCTAAGTGGAAGGTTTAGCTACAGTAAGGGTTGAAGGTCCAGTTGCAAATGACTGAGGAGGTGGTGGGTAGTAAAATAACAGAACGTATGATGGATATGGATAAGTAGCAATGACTCCTTGAGAAGATGGTGAAGGGTAATACGTGCACAGGTCTAACGACGGAAAGCAGGGGCCCACTACATGGGGTCGATTGCGTGAATCTTTTTTCTCTATTGGGTACTCTTAAGAGTCAAACTCTAAGTCAAATCTAGGGACTATTTGGAGAAATGATTTATGCAAAATGTGAGCGGGATTTATGCTAATTCCTGCCAGCCAATAGATCTCACGGCAGAATAAATCCTCCATTTTCCTCTATTTGTCATAAATCTTAGATCTATTAAATCCTGGAATTTGGTGGATATAAGGGATTTGGCTGAAGAAGCGCGTGAAAGGGAGGTTACCTTGATCGCAAGCGAGCTCCCATCACTATTTTTGAGAAAGCCATGGTTAGAGGAGATGACGACTGCAAAGATGAAGATGAATGGCGAGGAAGTCTGACTTCCAATGGGACAAGAAGGAACGCCGTCGAAGGAGGCGATGCTACAGGGGAACGTATTATAAAATTTACATATTATACATTAAAACTCTTCTAACAAAAAATGATTATTCATCTTGAGTTAATTAGATAATTGACAAAGAGCCTTGTTCGAGATGATAACAGTGATTGAGAAGCGGGATTTACGGGAAATGATGGTGTCACCAGTGTTGGAGGATTTCAGCGTGATTTCTTATGGGATTTCAGGGCTTTGATCGAAGATTTGAGCAGAACTTTGACCATACGAGGTAATTTCATTGTTATTATTAAAATAATTATTTTAAAACAATAAAAGTTCAAACATTTCAAAATGTGTTGTTGCCTTAATTTGCATGCTTTTCGCCTCGTTTTGGGTGTCAATTTCCTCGATTGAGTTTCTTTGGGTGAAATTACTGTCGATTTTGGACATTGTTAATGTTTAGAACACATCGATGTTGTTTGTTTTATGATCGGACATCATTTGTGCAACATCGTGCATCAATTTCCTTGATTTATGTGTCATTGTTTTGGGATCCAGCTGATCTCCTCGCGCTATATTAATTGAACAAATTCATGGCTATTTTTTGTATTGACGATGCTCCAAATGGAATGGAGGAGTCCATTTTGTGAACGAAGGTTGTCTGAGTAACGTCACTCATCAATTTGGGGTGTTGGTCATTTGTTTTGATCAATCTCATTTGATTTGACTGTGAGGGGGTCCCTCTTAGTTTAATTAGATTCTCTGATCGCAACGGCACAGTCTGTTTGGCGATTAGAGGTCGTTTGACCCTTCAAGTGCATTACAACACTAATTTTGCCCCTTTTTGTGCATATTTTTATTTAGGGATCAACAACCTACTATAAGATTTCAAGGATGAGTGCAAACTATTAGTATATTCCTATAAAAATATGCACACTAATGGCTGATGGGTGGACATATGTGTTGGTGGAAGTTTTGAAGAGGGGTTTTTAAAAGAGTTAATCTAGTTTGGGAAACTTGAGTTTTAAATTCATAGTTTCAAAATCGAATGCCTCATTATAAATGATATATTTCCCCTTAAGGCAAATACATCGTTTGCTAATGGGTCAGGTGATGAAACTGAAAGTTGTCATCCTGATTATAGTAGTTAAATTCAAATAAGAATCACGTACAATCCCGAAGGGTTGAAATGAGATTCTATCAATATTCAACAACTATTATCAGGATGAGAGATCACTAATTTCATATGCCATATCACAATAGTGAATAATATATCCCTCCAAGGAGAGAAAATATCACCCATTATTGATCGATGGGATATGATGATAATGATCATTTTTTACTTCATTTTTCAAAAGAAGATTAATTTTGAGTTTTGAAAATTGATTTTGAAAAAGGTGGATGTGAATTCTAAATCTCCTATGAGCTCAATCCCTCGTAAGTAATTACATCATAGGAAATTAGAGTTTCCTATAAAAAACTCTTGATTAAAATAATGACAAATTTTTTCTTAGAGATTTTTTAGGAGTGAAATCAAAGAAGCTGGATTGGGAATTTCAATAGGGATTGGAGTAAGATTGAGCTCAAATATGGAGGGTTAACCCCAGAGACATGTCTTATCAATGTGCAATTGATATACTCTGAATAAGGGGTCATTTGATTGGGTTTTGAAGTGTTTGAAAAATCACTGAAAAAGACTCACAAAACCTAAGCCTTTAGCCCTAGATTTTGGTATGGATTTTCTAAATTTAAATTAGATTCTAGATTTAAGTGCATGAATTTGGATTATCTAGATCATTGATAATCACTTAAATGATCATTAATGATTTAGATAAGATTGGAGTTGGATGAGAGGTTAAAATGATTGAGTTTGGGCTGACTGAAGGTTAGAATTGTCCTTGAAGTTTAAACTAATAATATATCCATCATATAGGGTTGAAGATCAGGTGATGGGGAAGATAATGCGCCCACCACCATGATGGAAACTGGATGGTCATATGACATGGAAGATAATATGCTCATCATAAATAATCGAGGATGACCATAAGATGGGGAAGATAATATGCCCATCATAGAGGGTTGAAAATCAGGTCATGGATAAGATAATGTGCCCACCAATATGATCAAAACTAGATAATCATACGACAGAGAAGATAATATGCCCATCATAGAGGGTCAAAAATCAGGTGACGGGGAAGATAATGCTCCCACCACCATGATCAAAACTGGATGGTCATATGACGGGAAAGATAATACGTCCATTATAGAGGATTGAGGATGACCATATGATGGGAAAGATAATATGCCCATCATAGAGGGTCAAAGATTAGGTGATGGGGTATATAATGCGCCCACCATCATGATCGAAGCTGGATGGTCATATTAAGGGGAAGATAATACGCCCATCATAAAGAACTAAGGATGACCATATGATGTAGAAGATAATGTGCCCATCATAAAGGGTCAAAGATCAGGTGATGGGGAAGATATTTCACCCACCACCATGATGGAAATTGGATGGTCATATGATGGGGAAGATAATACGACCATCATAGAGGACTGAGGATGACCATATGATGGGGAAGATAATACGACCATCATAAAGTTTCAAAGATCAGGTGATGGGTAAGATAATGTGCCCACCACTATGATCAAAACTAGAGTGAAACTAGGATGGAGCCATGAGGTGCATACTCCATCAATAGTGGACGTAACCCCAAGGGAAGGGAGGACCCAATTCTAAGGAGAAGGAGAGTGAGCTTGAATATTGAGAAGTACAAGAGAGCATGTTGATTTGATTTAAACTTAAGAAAAAGAAAATTTTTATTGATTCATAAATTGAGCTACATCAATCATATTATTTCTTGAGAAAACACTCATTGATAGGCAACATTGGGTGGTTTCTCTTATAATCCACTAGCTGATACGAGCCTCCTTCGTAGACAGTCTCTACAATAAAGGGTCATTCCTAAGTTGGTTCAAACTATCCACCAATCTTTTGGTAGGTTAGGATAGGCCTCCGAAGAACCAAGATCAAGTCTCTTACTTAGAAGGTTGTAGGTCGCACTAACTTATCATGATCTTGAACCATTCGGTCATTATGCAACTCTAGACTCTGCTGAGCTTGGAGATGATGCTCTTCAAGGCCTTCGAGTTCTTCTAGCTGGAGTTTTGCATTTTGCTCAGTTATGATTTGATTTTGGATTGCAACTCTGAGTGAAGGAGTTTGTACCTCCAAGGGGTGTATTGCCTCAAACCAATATACTAGTGCAAATGGTGTGGATTGGGTCGGAATTCTATAAGTGGTACAATAGACCCCCAAAGCTTCCACCAATTGCTCATCCCATTGTCATTTATTATTATTAAGGGTCTTCTTGATAATCTGCACCAAATTCTTATTGAAGGCCTCCGTCAACCCATTAACCCGGGATAATAAATTGTTAAGTATCTCTAATCAATGTTATTGCGTCTTACAAAACTATTAATTTTTGTAGACTTGAATGCGGACCCATTATCAGATATAATTCTATAAGGTACGCGAATCAGTATACAATATAGACACAAAAGAATTTTAAAACATGGTTTGATGTTACATTACGTAGGAGAATTGATTCCACCCACTTTGAAAAATAATCAGTCATACCTAATATGAAGCGATGACCCTTCGAAGGAGGATGATCAATTAGCCTGATAACATTCTTACCCCAACTTTTAAAGGGACATAATACTATCATGGGATGCAAAACATTAGGTGGCTGATGTAAAACCACACCATGAACCTAGCAATGATGATAATATTTTGTAATATTCATGTAATCGTCAATCATTGCAGGCCAGTAGTATCTAATTCTTTTAATTCTCAACTTCATTTTTGGATCCGATTAATGAGCACAACATAGTTTAGAATTGGCTTCATTAACAATCTTCAGGGCCTCTCATTTGTCTGGACAATGTAGCCACATCTGATCGAATAATCAATGGTACAACATATTGTTGACTAGTGTGTATGATAGGGCACGCTTCTTAACTTGGTTAGCGAGGGGTTTGTCTTGGGGAAGTTTTCCCTCTTGAAGATAGTCGATCAATGGTTATCTCCAGTTGCCTTCTTCATCAATTATTGAAGAGGCAAAAATGATATGGGGATATTGCTTGTTGATGTTCTCCAAATCTATAGGGGAAAGGACCTTATGACCTTGAATCTCTATAGGGGTGGAGTTTTTTTCGAGTATGCAAATTCCTTTGCAAGCTTCACTAAGGCATCTGTCGCATAATTTCATCCAATTGGAACCCTATACAAAGTTACGACATGGATCTGCTTGAGCAAGTGAGTAGTGTATTGATGATATTTTAGAAGATTAGGATTCAAAACCTCATAGGTTCCTACAACATAGTTGATCACAAGTTGAGAATCACCAAAGATTTTAATATGTTTAATCTCTATTAAGATTGTAAGTTCCAAACCAGTTATCAGAGCTTCATATTTAGCCTCATTGTTCATATAAGGCTCTAATTAATGGTAAAAAAATGCATTATTCCCTTTTCTAGCATTTCAAAAATCATGCTAATTACATCTTTTCTGGGAATCATAGATTTTTGGGTTGTGCCTCATTGAGAGGACGCTGCACCATCAAAATGTAATTCCCTGACAGGGTCATCAGATTATCTTAAACTCATGATTTATTTATTAGGTAAATCATCATTTAAAGGAGAATTCGCTGGCAGCGGTGCACCGTAAGAAAGTCGGCAATGGCCTGTCCTTCCACAACATGCATGAGAATGAAAGTGATCTAAAAAATGAGTAATATCATAGACCACCAAGCCAAACATCCTGACTATGTAATTCAGGTCAAAAGATATTATAAAGGGTTGACTCTACAAATCAAACTGATCAAATTAGACAACATGTAATGCCTTAGCTTTTAGGTTGCAAAAATTAGAGCAATATAATGCTTCTCGATTGAAGGATATCAGATCTCAATAGGAAGGAGTATTTGGCTAAGGTTGTAGAGAGAATATTATTTTCCCTCATCATTTACTTGAGCTAACAGGGCACCAAAAGCCTCTTCTAGGATTGCAGTACAGAAAATCAAAGGTTTTCTCGGAACAGGAGCTATTAGAACTGCCCGATTAGAAAGATATTATTTGAAGTCATCAAAGGAATTCTGACACTTCTCATCTTATATGAATTTAGCATCCTTTTTTGCTAGGATGGAGAAGGTTTGACATCTAGAAAGATTGGAGATATACCTCCTTATATATGCCAACCTACCTTGAAGAAACCTCAACTGAGTAAGGATTCTAGGAGGTGGTGATGTGGAACATCATAACTTAAGTGTTCCTTAGGACTAGCTTAATCTAGTTTGTTAGAAGCTTTTTTAGAATATTCTATAGATAGCTTATATATGTATGCATTGTAGTAGGAAAGACATTATTGAATGAATATTATCTCTTTAATGAAGCTTTGAAGCTTGTGTTCCTCTTGTTCCCTAGATTGGGATTAAATCCTTCTTGCAGGTCGATTCTTTAGATGATTCACTATATTAGTTTGTATCAGAGCCTGGAGCTTGCGAAGATCGATGGAATGCAGAAGAAGGTTGGTTGTCGACGACGATCGAAGCCAAAGAATAAGAAGGGTGGTCGACGACGATCGACACCAAAGAAGGTGGGTTGTCGACGATGATCGAAGTTGAATTGCCATTTATCAAGCTCAAGCGAAGGAATCACTTGATTAGGTAGACATAAATCTTGATCAGATAGATAGAAACCTTCGATGCATTAAGAGAATGCGAATATCGTCGGCAACCATACCGTCGTCTTCATCTTCGCTCCTCTCTTTCGCTTCATGAGATTGCAAACATATTCGCAGTCAACCAGCAGTCGCCCACGATTACCCTCCGCTTGAACTCCTACTCCGGTGGCAGGACCCCCCTCCACTTTAATGCTAGATCCATGTTCCTAAACCTCCATCTTCTTCTATTCCTACCACTGCCAATGATTCATACCATCGCTCATGTGGCAATCCAAGAGCCTACACTCATTTTAGTTCACCCGAACTGGCCAATCCCACTCCCGCTTCCACCATTAGAGAGCATTCCATCCTCTGCCAGATCTGCTCTAGATCAAGAAGGACGGATGCAAACAACATCCCAAATACGAGTCCTCTCAACAACACCAACCTTGTCAGATTGGCCAAACCTCCTCCGCTCCCGCTTGACCTGACCGCTCCTGTAAACAATCCTTCCGATGCCCAAGTCTTCCATCCGAATAAACTCTCTAACCCGCATAATGTCATTTATGATCCCGGCATTCATTTTGATTCTGTTGTTTCTAATCTGCCATTATCGCCCACACAGACAGAACCCCGCTTTCACTGCCACTCAGCTCCCGTGATACCAACTCTACGATCGACACTCCGCTTCTAGTCCGTTCCGACACTCGCATCGTCGATGGATCCTATTCCATTTGGCCCGACTCCACCTCCACATCAGCTTTCTCCCAAGATCCTAGACAACCCCCCGTCATCCGCTCCTTTCGATCTTCCTACATGTTCTCCACCGCCAGCTTTGATTACTACTCTTCCTCCTACTTCTAATCCTTCCCCAACCCTTCCTTTCCTTTCCGCTTTCACCCACGATCTCCTATGAGGCCCATCTTATGGAGGTATGTCACGGTCTTCTTGCCCTCAGAATTGCTAAAATGAATACATATGATGTGGAAATTTGTGGCAAAGCTGCTAGAAGTGATATTTGGAAAGTTTTTACTGCAGGTATGAAAACTCCCCATTTGAATTTGACTGATAAAGCTAATCATGTGCAATGCTCCCAAGCTGTTCGACATAATATCAATTAAGGGTCAGATTCTAATTTTGTGCTGTCAGGTGAGGAGGCTATTGGTTTTAGCCATATTCAAATACTTGAGATGTTAAGTCTTCATGGTAATGAAGCAGCTGAATCAAAACATCCGAGAGCATGTGTTGTTGATATGGGAGCTGGGGAAGAAAAGTTGGAGCAGTTCTTGGCTAACATCAATGAGAAGGATCTACTAGATATGCAAATGACACCTTCCGAGTCATTTGAGAACCAAGAAGATAGCACGGTTGGGCATTCCAAGTTCATTGCAGCACTGACAGTGGTTTATGCTGATACAGCTTTAAGAAACCTGGGGATAAATGAGTGCATTCCATACAATACACCCCTCTTTCAATCCTCCTCTTGGATGGGTGGTGGTCGTGATGGAATTGCTGGAGTAGCACTAGACGAAGGGCGTTTAGCTTGGCAACTATATAAATCAAGAAGAACTCACAAAAATAGCCAAGAAACATGGGGCGAAGTTGATAATATTCCATGGGCAAGGTGGAATTGTTGGGAGAGAAGGTGGTCCTATTCCCCTTGCTATATTATCTTAACCACTAGACACAATTAGAAATCAATACATCAAGTGGAAGGTATCTACCCAAGCCCGAGGCAACACTAATTAAGTATATCCTTATCAAGGAGCAGGGCATGAATTACCGAGGAGTTGGTGCAGGTCCTAACTGTGAAAGAGTTATAGGTAATTATTTTCAACTTATTAAGGGAGGCAATATCACTATTTATCAAGGTGGTCATGGGCCTAATGGTTATTTCCTTGACTTGAAGCTGGATCAGCATTGCAAAAATGAAATATGTTGGTGAGACATATCTAAGGCTGTAAGGCAAGCTCGGCATTTGACTTATATGATAGGATGGTCAATATTCCACACAGTATGTTATGTTACTAATTGTATGTTAGGTGACCTTCTAAAGTCCAAGTCTCTAAAGGAAAGATATGTTAATTTTGGAAGATGTAAATCTTCGATCCCGGAGGGTTGATTATAATTTTTACATCTATCTCCCTCTCTATAACGTGCCTCAACAGAGTCGAGCTCTTTTGACGCAAGGGGAGAATGATGTGGAGCATCATAAATTAAATGTTCCTTAGGACTAGCTTACTCTTGTTTGTTAGAAGCTTTTCTACAATATTCTATAAATAGCTTATATATGTATGCATTGTAGTAGGAAAGACATTGTTGAATGAATATTATCTCTTTTATGAAGCTTTAAAGCTTGTCTTCCTCTTGTTTCCTGGATTGGGATTAAATCCTTCTTGCAGGTTGATTCTTCCGACGATCCACTACATTAGGTGACATATCTAAGATGGATTAAATTTTGGTGGGATCAATATCGATTATGCGGTGCCTCACTATGAATCCTAAGAACTTTCTTGAAGTAAATCCAAAGGTGCACTTTAGAGAATTCATTTTTAGGTCGTAGCGATGCAACCCACAAAAATGACTCTTAAGTCATACAGATAAGCCTCTTTAACTTTGTTCTTGACAACTAAATTATCGATGTAACACTTGACTTGATTGTGGATTAAGTAATCAAAGATATGAGTCATAGCCCCTTGGTAGTTTGCACTGGCATTTTTGAGGCCAAAGGGCATCACCCTATAATAAAAGATTCCTATAGTAGTTTTGAATGCAGTCTTTCTCTTATCTTCTGGGGCCATCTTGATTTGATTATAATCGGATGAGCCATCTATAAAGGAGAAAATAAAATGTGAGGAGGCTGTGTCCACCATGAGTTCAGGTATGGGTAAAGGAAATTCATCCTTGAGACACGCCTTATTTAGATCCCTATAGTCGACACAAATCTAAATTTGAACATTTTTCTTTCAACCTGGCACAATGTTGGCCACCTAAGAGGGATATTGTTTCACTCCGATAAAATCAGCCTCGACCAACTTCTTAATTTTAGAAATGACTTATTACTCGATCTCTAGGCATATACATCGAGGAGTTTATTTAACAAGAATGGCATTATATTTAATTCCAAGTTTATAAACTGTTTCGTCGGTGTATAGACCCAACATTTCATCATATGTCAAGTCGAAGCAATCTCTAAACTCGGATAGAAGCTGAATTAGGACATGAGACTCATCCTCTAAAATACGATACTAATAAAAGTGGGGCAAGGGTCATCATCGATTCCCAGGTTGATCTCTCTTAACTTATCGACTTTCGACTTAATCTCTTCCTCAAATTTAGAGGGTGCATCCCGAACTTGAAGTTCATTGAGATCGTCTAAAGTCTCAAAACAGAGTCCATCGATGGGAATGGCGACATCAGTAGGGATATTCTAAGATTCAAGAGGGTAAGTTATCATTAAATAATATTCATAGTCATTAAATGAACTAACAGTACCAAAGTTGATACCACTTGTTAGATTTTTAATGATTTTTATTTACCAAATATTTTTGTGGTATTTAGACTGAACCTTAGTCCATCGATATTGTACGAGAGCTTTAGAAAAAGAATTCCTTACACAAACAAGAAAGTGGTCAAAACTTAATTCTATTAACTCATTAAAATCTGTCTCATTGAGGGTTACATCACTTTTATCCCTTGAGGAGGAGGAGTCAGAGAAAAATTTCTGGACTTTCCTCACTTCACCACTCAGGTTGGGGGCCTCTTTAATCTCTAACCCTACGATCCTGTCAGTTGACAGTGGGGACAAGGATAGGGCCGCAATCCTTCTACTAAACTTTTTATACATGGTTAATTCAGGTTCATCCTCAGGGTCACTATCCTGATCTAAAGTGAGATCAAACTTTGGAGGAGTATTTGTAATTTTGTAATTGAAAGAAATTGTAACGCCCCATAATTCTAACTCCTCATCGGAACTTGATTCCGGATCAATGTATGCAGGGGTTATTCTTCTTTCAAATGAAGCACGACCTCGACCGCGTGCCCTTAAAGCCATCATCCCACCTCTTTGAGGCAACATGTTTTGATGCCTAAGGATAATGATATTGAGATAATCTTCACTACCTAATTATGTCACTTCTTGATCATTTTCATTTTCTTTTTCTTTTGATTCTTGATTTTGGTTGGAGCTTTATCCACCCATTTTCTCCTCACATTTGATCTCAATATTAAAATGGGATGAGGACCCTTTCAGTATAAAATATACAGCATCCTTGTAGATCCCAATTCCTTGAATTGAGAATGGTTATAAATCACCCCTAATCACATGTTCAATGCCATCTCAATAGTACTTGATACATTGATGTGGGGTAGATGGAATTGTTTCATATTCATAATTCTAAGGCCTACCTAGAAGTGCATTAAAGGACATTGCCAAATCAATTATATAAAATTTCACTTCAGTTTTCAACTCTCTTATCTCTAAGAGAAGGGTAATTGATCCTAAAGCCTTCTTGCTCTTTTTATTGAACCCTTGAAGCACCAAATTGTGGGTTGAGAGCTTGCTAGTATCAATTCTAAGGTATGAGAAGTCTTTTGTTCATCACATTGATCAATGCACCCAGATTAATAAGGACTCTTGATAACTTGAAATTGTCTACATCTACGATAATGTTGAATATTATCTCTTTAATGAAGCTTTGAAGCTTATGTTTTTCTTATTCCCTGGATTGGGATTAAATCCTTCTTGCAGGTCGATTCTTTAGATGATTCACTATATTAGTTTGTATCAGAGCCTGAAGCTTACGAAGATCGATGGACTGCAGAAGAAGGTTGGCTGTCGACGACGATCGAAGCCAAAGAATAAGAAGGGTGGTCGATGATGATCGACACCCAAGAAGGTGGGTTGTCAATGATGATCGAAGCTGGATTGCCTTCTATCAAGCTCAAGCGAATGAATCACTTGATCAGGTAGACATAAACCTTGATCAGATAGACAGAAACCTTCGATGCATAAGGAGAATGTGAATGTCATCGGCAACCATACCGTTGTCTTCGTCTTCGCTCCTCTCGTCCACTTCACGAGATTGCAAACATATTTGTAATCAACCAGCAGTCGCCCATGATTGCCCTTTACTTAAACTCCCGCTCTGGTGGCACGACCCCCCTCCACTTCAATGCCAGATCCATGTTCCCGAACCTCCATCTTCTTCTATTCCTACCACTTCTAATGATTCAAATCATCGCTCATGTGGCGATCCGAGAGCTTACACTCATTTTAGTTCACCCGAACTGGCTGATCCCACTCCCGCTCCCGCCATTAGAGAGCATTCCATCCTCGGCCCGATCTGCTCTAGCTCAAGAAGGATGGGGTAGATAATATCCCAAATACGAGTCCTCTCAACAACACCAACCTCGTCCGATTGGCCAAACCTCCTCCGCTCCCGCCTGACCTGACCGCTCCTGTAAACAATCGTTCTGTTGCCCAAGTCTTCCGTCCGCATGAACTCCCTAACCCGCATAATGTCATTTTTTATCCCGACATTCATTTTGATTTTGTTTTTTCTAATCCGCCATTACCGCCCACACAGACAGAACCCCCACTTTCGCTGCCACTCAGCTCCCGTGATACCAACTCTGCTATCGACACTCCGCTTCTAGTCCATTCTAACACTCACGTCATCGATGGCTCCGATTCCATTTGGCCGGATTCCACCTCCGCATCAGCTTTCTCCCAAGATTCGAGACAACCCCTGTCATCTGCTCCTTTCGATCTTCCTACATGTTCTCCACCGCCAGCTTCGATTACTACTCTTCCTCTTACTTCTAATCCTTCCCCAACCCTTCCTAGTTCCTTTCAGCTGTTACCCACGATCTCCTATGAGGCCCATCTTATGGAGGTATGTCACGGTCTTCTTTCCCTCAGAATTGCTAAAATGAATTCATATGATGTGGAAATTTGTGGCAAAGCTGCTAGAAGTGGTACTAGGAAAGTTTTTACTACAGGTATGAAAAAGCTCATTTGAATTTGACTGATAAAGTTGATCCTGTGCAATGCTCCCAAGTTGTTCGACATAATGTCAATGAAGGGTCAGATCCTAATTTTGTGCTGCCTAGTGAGGAGGCTACTTGAGATGTTAAGTCTTCATGGTAATGAAGCAGATGAATCAAAACATCCGAGAGTAGGTGTTGTTGATATGGGAGCCGGGGAAGAAAAGTTGGAGCAGTTCTTAGCTAATGTCAATGAGAAGGATCTACTGGATATGTAAATGACACCTTCCAAGTCATTTGAGGACCAAGAAGATAGCACGGTTGGGCATTCCAAGTTCATTGCAGCGCTGACAGAGGTTTATGCTGATACGCCTTTAAGAAACATGGGGATAAATGAGTGCATTCCATACAATACACCCCTCATTCAATTCTCCTCTTGGATGGGTGGTGGTCATGATGGAATTGCTGAAGTAGAGCTAGATGAAGGGCATTTAGCTTGGCAACTATATAAATCTCAAGAATAACTCGTAAAAATAGCCAAGAAACATGGTGCGAAGTTGACAATATTCCATAGGCAAGGTGGAATTGTTGGGAGAGAAGGCGGTCTATTCACCTTGCTATATTGTCTCAACCACCAGACACAATTTAGAAATCAATACATCAAGTGGAAGGCATCTACCCAAATCTTGGTCATAATGAGAAACCTTGCAAGCCCGAGGCAACACTAATTAAGTATATCCTTATCGAGAAGCAGGGCATGAATTATTGAGGAGTTGGTGCAGGTCCTAACTGTGAAAGAGTTATAGGTAATTATTTTCAGCTTAGTAAGGGAGGCAATATCACTCTTTATCAAGGTGCTCATGGGCCTGATGGTTGATTCCTTGACTTGAATCTAGATCAGCATTACGAAAATGAAATATGTTGGTGAGACATATCTAAGGCTGTAAGGCAAGCTCAGCATTTGACTTATATGATAGGATGGTCAATATTCCACACAGTATGTTGTGTTACTAATTGTATGTTAGGTGACCTTCTAAAGTCCAAGTCCCTAAAGGAAAGATATGTTAATTTTAGAAGATGCAAAATCTTCAATCCCGGAGGGTTGATTATAATTTTTACATCTATCTCCCTCTCTATAACGTGCCTCGACAGAGTCGAGTTCTTTTGAAGCAAGGGGAGAATGATGTGGAACATCATCACTTAAGTGTTCCTTAGGACTAGCTTACTCTAGTTTGTTAGAAGCTTTTCTAGAAGATTCTATAAATAGCTTATATATGTATGCATTGTAGTAGGAAAGGCATTATTGAATGAATATTATCTCTTTTATGAAGCTTTAAAGCTTGTCTTCCTCTTGTTCCCTGGATTGAGATTAAATCCTTATTGCAGTTTGATTCTTCCGACGATCCACTACATCATGTGGAATATCTAAGATGGCTTCAATTTTGACGGGATCAATGTCGTTTATGCGGTGCCTCACTACAAATCCTAAGAACTTTCCTGAAGTAACACCAATGGTGCACTTTAGAGAATTCATTTTTTGGTCGTACCAATGCAACCCACAAAAATGACTCTTAAGTCATACAGATAAGCCTCTTTAACTTTGTTCTTGACAACTAAATTATCGATGTAACACTTGACCTGATTGTGGATTAAGTCATCAAAGATATGAGTCATAGCCCCTTGGTAGGTTGCACTGGCATTTTTGAGGCCAAAGGGCATCACCCTATAATAAAAGATTCCTATAGGAGTTTTGAATGCAGTCTTTCTCTTATCTTCCGGGGTCATCTTGATTTGATTGTAATCGGATGAGCCATCTATAAAGGAGAAAATAAAATGCTAGGAGGCTATGTCCACCATGAGTTCAGGTATGGGTAAAGGAAATTCATCTTGGGACACGCCTTATTCAAATCCCTATAGTTGACACAAATCTGAATTTGAACATTTTTCTTTCAACCTGGCATAATATTGGCCACCCAAGAGGGATATTGTTTCACTCGGATAAAATTAGCCTCAGCCAAGTTCTTAATTTCAGAAATGACTTGTTACTCGATCTCTAGGAATATGCATCGAGGAGTTTATTTAACAAGAGTGGCATCATATTTAATTCCAAGTTTATAGACTGCTTCGTTGGTGTACAGACCCAACATTTCATCATATATCCAGTCGAAGCAATCCCTAAACTCGGATAGAAGCTGAATTAGGACATGAGACTCATCCTCTAAAACATGGTACTAATAAAAGTGGGGCAAGGGTAATCATCGGTTCCCAAGTTGATCTCTCTTAACTATCGACTTTCAACTTAATCTCTTCCTCAAATTCAGAGGGTGCATCCCGAACTTGAAGTTCATCGAGATCATTTAAAGTCTCTAAACAGAGTCCATCAAGGGGACTGACGACATCAGTAGGGATATTCTGAGATTCAAGAGGGTACATTATCATTAAATAATATTCATAGTCATCAAATGAACTAACGGTACCAAAACTGATACCACTTGTTAGATTTTTATTGATTTTTTTTTGCCAAATATTTTTGTGGTATTTAGATTGACCCTTAGTCCATCTATATTGTACAAGACCTTTAGAAAAAGAATTTTTTACACAAACAGGAAAGTAGTCAAAACTTAATTCTATTAACTCATTAAAATCTGCCTCATTGAGGTTTACATCACTTTCATCCCTTAAGGAGGATGAGTCAGAGAAAAATTTCTGGACTTTCCTCACTTCACCACTCAGGTTGGGGGCCTCTTTAATCTCTAACCCTACGATCCTGCCAGCTGACAGTGAGATCAAGGATAGGGCCGCAATCCTTCTACTAAACTTTTCATATATGGTTAATTCAGGTTCATCACTTTTAAACTTTGGAACATCAACCTCATGGTCACTATCCTGATCTAAAGTGAGATCAAACTTTGGAGGAGTATTTGTAATTTGTAATTAAAAGAAATTGTAACGCCCCATAATTCTAACTCCTCATCGAAACTTGATTCTAGATCAATGTATGCAGGGGTTATTCTTCTTTCAAATGAAGCACAACCTCAACAGCGTGCCCTTAAAGCCATCATCCCACCTTTTTGAGGCAACATGTTTTGAGGCATAAGGATAATGATATCGAGATAATCTTCACTACCTAATTCTGTCACTTCTTGATCTTTTTTCCTTTTCTTTTTCTTTTGATTCTTGATTTTGGTTGGAGCTTTATCCACCCATTTTCTCCTCAATTTTGATCTCAATATTAGAATGGGACGAGGACCCTTTTGGTATAAAATATGCATCATCCTTGTAGATCCCAATTTCTTTAATGGAGAATGGTTATAAATCATCCCTAATCACATGTTCAATGCCATCTCATTGGTACTTGATACATTGGTATAGGGTAGATGGAACCGTTCTATATTCATAAGTCTAAGGCCTACCTAGAAGTGCATTAAAAGACATTGCCGAATCAATTATATGAAATTTCACTTCTGTTTTCAAATCTCTTATCTCTAAGAGAAGGGTAATTGAGCCTAAAGCCTTCTTGCTCTTTTTATTGAACCCTTGAAGCACCAAATTGTGGGTTGAGAGCTTGCTAGTATCAATTCTAAGGTATGGGAGAGTCTTTTGTTCATCACATTGATCGATGCACCCAGATTAATAAGGACTCTTGATAACTTGAAATTGCCTACGTCTACGATAATGTAAAGTGGGAGATTATGGTCGGCAGTTCCTAAGAGTAAATATTCATCTGAAAATGTCACCCCGGGGATTTTCTTGAAGTAGAGTGCCTCCTCTTTTGAAGTTGAAGCCAACTGAGATAGGAAAATCTCGAGGTCGAGAAGTGACTTAATTAAGGATTTCCTCATTTCTTTGGATATACGGATGGTGTCGTAGATACTTAATTTGCCTGGGAACTTCCTAAGATGGGCAAAAATGTTATAGTCAACCTTAAGAATAACAGACTCAAAACCTGGCAGAATTAAAGGAAAATCAAATTGTTGAGGAGGACTTAGAATTGGATCTTTAGAGATAGCTTACTTTCCCTTATCTTGAGGGGAAAGCCTAGGGGGTAATACCTTACCACCATGAAGTTACACCTGCTCAACATCTTCAGGAGGGAAAACTAAAATGGTGCCTATACTCACCATGGGCATTGGGTCATCATTTCTTGAAAGGGAGTCAAAATCTGAGAGGTTTATCACGATAGGACTTTCTTGAAAATCAATTTGAGGGAAGTCACTTTTTGATAAGGCTTCAAACTCAACTTCTCCTTGAAGGGTCAATTCAGGAAGGTTGGATTTTTTTAAATTCATATTGATCTCAGCTGAGTTTTGACTTGGAGGGGAAGAATTATCAACTTGTATTTTAGTATCATGGTTTTCCTCTTTCAAGATTTCCTTTTGGAAGAGCTGGGAGATAACTCCCTTCAACTGCCTCATGTACACTTTTTTTATCTGTCTAAATTGAGCAGCACAAGTATGGATTATATTCCTTAAAGTTCTTGTCCTTTGGAGATGTTTTTCCTTAGGAGTTCTTTTAGTTGAGTAGTCAAACGGGCATGGTCGAGAGCTGGCTATTATAGCTTCCCTCTCTTCCCCTTCAACAGTGACAAGGGCGTAAAAATGACTCCCTTTAAGGAGGGGAGAGGAAGCAAGAATAATCTACCCTAAAGTCTTGGCTGCAATAACTTTCCTTGATTTAGCTATTTTCTTTCTTACTCTTCTCAAGTAGTTCTTCTCTAATTTGTACTAGTAAATGGGATCCAAGAGCTCGATCCCTCCTCAAAACTAGACTTAATAATAGTAGGGGGCTCAACAGTTAACTTAGGTGGCTTCTCCTCATCACTGGAAATAGGGGAATAGGTCCCGTCCATACAATCATCTCTACCACAGGAGGGATTTCCTTAGTAGCATCCAAATCAATTATCTTATGGCCATCCATTAAAAATTCAAGAGTGCTGAAACCCATCCATACAGTATTTGCTTCCCAAATCAATTTTCTTACATGCTAGGCCTTTATCGAAGGAAAAGATCAACTTGCCAACCATTGTCACATAATTTGAGTTTTTGTAATTGAATAAGAGGATTGGATTAGATATTTTTTAAAGAAAAATTTTTCTTTTAAAAAATTGAAAGTCATAACAGAATCTAGGTTTTCTCATATATGCCAGGTTGAAAGAACTGCAAACTGATATATAACGATAGAATACAAAGGTTAGTTATGAGTTTAAGGAGAGGTGAAATCTTCTTAGCATATACTAGCCCACAAGGAGACATTGAAGGATAGTAAAAGATGGTGTAGATTTCAAATTAAGATTGAAAAGGATTTTTAAAAAGATCTTGATTTTGAAATTAAAAGTGAACTTCTTCCAAATTTTGAAACACAACAGGCCAAACTTTCATCACATATGAAGGCTTACAAAATAAGGCAAAAATTCAAAAAGACTAGTTGCCTAACTCTCTCCATTCCATGAGTCAAATGGAAATGGAAGGTCAAGACAAAAATATTGAGAAATTAAAGATCTTGGGACCAAGATCAACAGAGCTCCTTACAATTTTAAAACTCTATGTATTGAGTCAAATTCAATATAACACATGTTCATAAAATTGGGAAGGAGATCTTAAAACTCTAATTTGATGCTATCGCCCCACCAAACGAATTAGGGGCAGAAGGTCAAAATCCAATTTTTCGATAGAGGTCTCACCTCTCTTTTTGACAAGTCTTTTTTTTTATATATTGTCCACACTCACCCAAGGGGGAAATAGGTAGAGGTACCAACAAAAGAAAAGGTAGTTAAGACTAACAATGAAACAAAATTTCACCATTATCAGAGATTGAGAGAGAGATTTACTCCCACCGGGTGTGCCATTTTTTTGTTGGTGGAAGTTTTGAAAAGGGGTTTTTGAAAGAGTTAATCTTATTTGGGATATTTGAGTTTTAAATTCATAGTCTCAAAATCGAACGCCTCATATATAAATGATATATTGTCCTTAAAGAAAAGACATTATTTACTAACGGGTTCAGGTGATAAAAATGAAAGTTGTCATCCCGATTATAATAGTTGAATTCAAATAGGAATCATATACGATCTTGAAGGGTTAAAATGAGATTCTATCAATATTCAACCATTATAATCAGGATGAGAGATCATTAATTTCATATTCCATATCATAATAGCGAATGATATATATGTCCCTCCAAGGAGAGAAAATATCACCCATTATTGATCAATGGGATATGACGATAATGATCGTTATTGACTTCAATTTCTTAAAGAAGATTAATTTTGAGTTTTGAAAATTGATTTTAAAAAAGGAGGATGTGGATTCTAAATCTCCTACGAGCACTAGCCCTTATAGTTAATTATATTATAAGAAATTGAAATTTTTTATGAAAACTCTCGATTAAAATAGTGACAAATTTTTGCTTAAAATTTTGTATGAGTGATATCAAAAAAGATGGATTTAGAATTTCAATAGGAATTAGAGCAAGATTGAGCTCAAATTTGGAGGGTTAACCCCAGACACATTTCTTATCAATATGCAATTGATATACTCTCAATCAGGGGTCAATTAACTCAAGAATCACTAGGAAAGGCTCTCAGGACCTAAGCCTTTAGCCCTGGATTTTGGTCTGGATATTCTGAATTTAAATTGGATTCTAGATTTAAGTGCATGGATATGGATTATCCCGATCATTAATAATCACTTGAATGATCATTAATTTTTTAGATAATATTGGAGTTGGATAAGAGGTTAAAATGATTGAGTCTGGGCTAACTGAAGGTCAGAATTGTCCTTGAAGTTTGAACTGGTTTGAGGTCTAGATTGATTCTAGGGTTTGGGGTGACCCTAGTGTCTAGGTAGGTATGGGGCCTAAATAAAGTCATAGTGACCTCATATAAAAGTGATGTCAACAATATGAAAGCAACAAAACTTTGATAAATTTTTTTATACATTGTCTACAAGAAATTTCTTTCTTGAAGTTTGTTAATGCTTCTGATATAACCAAAGATGCCACAATACTTTGTTCATTATTTAGTGAATTTATTTATTAGATTGACCCAAAAAATGTTGTGTAATTACTAATTGACAATGCTTTTAATTATAAAAAGGCTAGAGAGCTGTTAAACGATAAATACAAAAATATTTACTTGTCATCATATGCAATACATTGCATTAACTTGATCCTCAAAGACATTGGAAGCATGCCTTGCATTATAAAACTGACAAGAAAAGACTGGGTTGGAAAGAAATTGTAAGGCCCAGTGCAATAAGAAATTGTTGATGCTTATGAAAAGCCCTCCCTAGGATATCTCTATGATGGCATGCATAGAGCAAGAAATCCTATAAAGAGAATATTCAAAAATATAAAAAAAAAATGTACAAGCCCTACACAAGTATAAATAAGAGAAGATGAGATACTCAGTTAAGACAACGCATACACTCAATAGCTTACTTCCATAATACTCATTTTTTAGTATGATAGAGAAAATTATTGTAACATAATGAAAGTTATGCAAGGTTTTGTAGGTCTGATTGGTAATAAAGATATATGTGCTAAACCATTATTGACAATGAATGTGGTGAGATTTTATCGTGATAATTTGGAGAGTTTTGGAAGCACATTTCTTCTAAAAAAGGCAAAAGAAATATAGCCTGGTACGAACTTATGCATATAATTTAATATTGAATTTATAAAATACAGCTTAAAATTATTAATATTATTTAAATTGTAGATGAATAGTGAAAGATGTTTTGCTATAGTACACAAAACTTACTAAACTTAGTTGTTCGAATCTTGAGCCAAACATTATCGTCATCTGTATGTGAAATAAATTAGAGTGTATATGAACATATTCATAGTAAAAGGCAAAAGCACTAGAAACATCAAAGATTTAATGATTTTGTATATGTACAATATAACCTCAATTTGAGGAATATGTATTACATTAATGTATATTATTATATTTCTTTCATTAATATTGCATATCATATTTATCAATTATCAAATTTCATTTTAACTTTGTAGGCTACAGCTTGAAAAGCAAAATTTTGATCCTTTAGATTTTGTTAATATTAAAATGAAAGACTTTTGGGTGCTTGATGAAGAGTTGAATCCATAACTTAATTTAGTGGATTTGGAGATAAAAATTTATAAAAATGATGTAGTACCTCCTATTGAAGAGTCAAATATAGCTTCTACTAGACCATCTCAAGGTATGTTTATAATTAATTAAATATAATTTAATTAGGTGAAAACTAAAATAAATACTTATTATTTTGCATTCCTAGTTTGCTCATAAATATCATTTGAAATATGTTGATGATGAGGACAAAGTGCTTGGATGTGAGGATGTTGATGCATTTGAGGTAGAAGATTTTAGGGGAGAAGGATTTGAAGATGCATTATTAGTTGATACAAATTTAGGAGATTATTAAATTCACTTAGTCTTTTTGAGTTTTTTAATGTGTGAACCTAAGTAAATGATTAAATATGGACTTTTAAGTGGATTAATAATTTATTTTTATAAATATGAATATGTAGTTTTGTCATCTTTATAAATTTAATAGTGTACATTCATTTTTTGCTTATTGTATTTTATATTATGCTATTTGTATTGCATATCTCTTATTGGGGGTTAATTTTCTTTTCATTTCATTTATAGAACATCATTTACTATATAAAAGGAAATGAAGATTTCAAATAAAATTTAGAGGAGAAATTATGATAATTTATGTTACTCATTAATTTGTCTTTAATTTTAAAAATAATATATGTTACACTATTTTATACATATCATAATTATTTATTTTTATCTTATGTTTTAATGGATTGCATCATTATTACATCAATGATATTAAATTTAAATAAAATTAGTATTTATTGCGTTGAGGGTTCAGCCGCGGTCGAACTTTTAAACTGTTAACCCCTCCTTTTCACCTCGTTCATTGGCCAACCTGTTCTTCAGAACCTTGTAAGCCTCCTCAAAGTCTAAGCCCCTTTTCATGTGGAAAGTGAGGCATACTCTATAAATATGGAGAAGATTAAGGAAAAATTTGGAGTGCATCATCGGACCGCCCATATTGATTCCTTCAATTATAAAGTATTCATGCAACATTTAAGTGTCTTAATGATGTACAAATTAAGTGCTCTTGGTTTCATTTGACACGATTTTCTTATTGTTTTTCAAAATATTTTTTTAATATAAAAATTTTAACTTTTGTATTAAAAAATAGCTTTAAGAAACAGAAAGAAAATTGTCCCAAATGAAACTTAAATCTTAATTAATTATCCTCACATAAATAATATAGATTAAGAAAATGAATAATATAATAGTCATTATTAATTTATATAAGATGAAAGGCCGATTTAAGGGTGAACATGATAAATATGTGCCCCTATTTTTTTAATATATTTTTTATTTACAAGAAATTCATATTAATAAACACTTATAGTTTTGTTGCGGGCTACAATATACGCGGCGGTAGAGTTTGGAATTTTACGTTCGAGTGTTGTATGAATATTTAGCACACAAACAGGAAAGAAAAATAACACCAGGATTTTTACGTGGAAAACCCGAAAGATGGAGAAAACCATGGGGCCACGCCCAGTTGAAGAGTTCCACTAGTGTTGCGTGAATTACAAAAAGCTGATTCGTCCCACAAGTCAGGACGATCATATTACAATAAGTTTTTCCTGAATTGAAATTCAATTACATAGTTATACAGAATTCTGGCGTCTCCTGAATATCTAGCAGAATTCCGGCGTACTCAGGCGGCGGAAAGAACTCCGGCGGTGGTCGAGCTGGAGCTGATTCTCCTCCTTCTTCTCTTCTTCTTCCTTCTCTTGCTTGAGTCTCCTCTTACAAGAAAAGAGGGCTCTATTTATAGATTTTCTTGAGTGGCATAGCTTGTAAATAGGTGTGAGATTAGGGGCAAATAGGGAGTGATTGAATGAATGGCTCATATTGAATCCCTTGATCGTGCACCATTCGTTAGACATTTGAAGGTTTTTGTGATGTCGGAATTCAGTGATCTTGGGCTTGTTAGATTTGTCTCGTCGAGCCACTTGATTTGACTATAAGCTCATTAAAATCGGAGACCGTTTGGTAACTCAAATTATGATACGAGCTTTCCAACAGCACTTTGGGCACTTGATTTGAGCTCATTTGGGCTCGGATTGAATTGAATTTGGTGTCGTTGGGTTTCGTATTTCTGAGACGCTCTGTACGACTA
>NW_021319746.1:2330337-2353769 GCF_001605985.2 Dendrobium catenatum | reverse complement strand
GCACCCTTCGAGTATTGCACTAAACTAAGTGTCTCTCATTTAGCCCCCACAACTAGGCGGAGAAGCCCTTACAAAATCACTTTCACCTTCCCCGGTGCGGCGGAGTCACAAGGTCCTTTGACACCAAAGAGAACTTCTTCTTCTGTAAACTTCCCTCAAGACAAGCCTTGAATCCGACAGTACTAAGGTGCAAGCTTGTCGGAGCAACTGTGTGGAATCCCCCTCCACACTCCCTTGAGTCACCCCTAACAGGATCTTCTCCCTCTCTCAAACTTCACCCTTTCCTTACTCCCTTTCAAACTCTCTCTTCAAGTTTCCCCCGAAAGAATGAAGCTATAATGACTGCTAAAGACAATCTTCATGAGAAAGCAAGAGGTCTTTAAATAGATTTGCAAAACTGACATTATCATCTAGGACGATCGCCAGATCGTCCCATACGATATGCATAAAAAGAGAACTTCCGAAAACCCTAAAAACTCAATTTTTGGCGCCAAACATCGTCCAGGACGATCTCAGGTCATCCTGTACTATGTGCTTAAAAAGAGGGCTTTAGAAAACCGTACAAACTTAATTTCGGCCCCCAGAATCATCCTGGACAATCTAAGTATCGTCCAGTATGATGTGCAGAATTTGACCTGATAGTCTTGGACGATATTAGGATAGTCCAGGACGATTAGTACAAAAAATGTACATATCGTCTAGGACGATATTTGGATCGTCCGGAACGATGTAGAAGAGAAATTATGATATTTCGTCCTGACCGATTTGGAAAAATCAAGTATGTCGGTAAACATCGGCCATGACGATATACAGATCGTCCAGGACGATATGATTAAGAAATTTAACCATAATTAGTCCCTTAATCACATAATCAATTTAGGCATGATTTGTATTGATCATCCTGGATGATCCAGATCGTCCGGGATGATTAGAACAAAAAATAAATCTTAAAATCTTGCCTAAATTGTCATTGGCGGTTATTCTCCAAGATCATAAAGGAATCATCCTGGACGATCCAAAATCGTCCAGTACGATTAGTTCAAAACTTGATCTTCTGGATTTGACTAGATCTCATTTCCTTGAGTGTGTGTGTGCATGGTCACCAAGCAAGCATACACCCTTATAAGACTTGACTCAAGAAATCAAAAATTACATCAATGAATATTACAAACCCTTTTACAACATAACATTATTCAACCCAATCTTGAGATCTGATTCTTTGTTTGATGTTCCATGGTATTCCTGATATTAGTATACACACAATCAAACATATATTTCAAATATAAGTAGATAATATAAAGTGAGCCATAATATTTGTTATCATCAAAAATATAAACTTATAAACTTGAGTTGCAACACTTTGGTATCGAGGCTTGAATATATGAGTAAGAAATACATGCATTAATTTTTTTCATGAGGAAATCTTCATTGTTTAAAATCTATAAATTTAGATTTTTATGAAGATTATGTATACAACAAGAAATATATAGTGAATTTTTCAAATACCAGTTCAAAGGTCAAGTCAAAGACATTGGAGTTAGTGCATACTTATTTATTAGTTCCTACTCTAGTTACTTATATTATAGAATATTTATATTTTTTCACTTTTATTAATGATCACAATAAAAAAGTATGAGTGTACTTCTTAAAACACTATTAAGTTATGTTTGATATTTTTAAGAAGTGGAAGGCCATGGTTGAGAATGAGATAAGTTTAAAGCTCAATTTTCTCATATTAGATAATGGTGGCAAGTATCGTGATAAGAATTTCAAGGTGTATTATGCTTTGAATGGGATCTTGTGTGAATTTAATGTTCCAAGAATACTGTAGTTAAATACTGTTGTAGAGCACATGATTAGAATTGTCACTGAGCGTGATAGAAGCATGCAATTTCATATATGTTTACCCAAATAGTTCTGGGAAGAGGTATTGAATATTACTATTTATCAGATCAATCATGGTCATTCGGTCCCTCTAAATGAGGGTTTACCTGAGAAGCTTAGAGTTAAAAAGAGATAATTTATCTCACCTCAAAGTTTTTGGCTATTCATCTTATGTTCATTTTAATGCAAGATCGAGGAGTAAGCTTGATCTAAAATCTATCAAGTGTACATTTACTGGATATGGCTTAGATGAATTTGTTTATAAATTCTGGGATTATCAGAATAAAAAATTCATCAGGAGCAGAGATGTTAAATTCCATGAAAATGAAATGTATAAGGATAAAAATGATACTCCTAAAGATTATGCCAAATATGTTTAGATAGAGGATGATGATGACCAAGAAGATAAAGCTCAGAAAGCATAGAAGGTTTCTTAAAAACCTACTACTTAAGTTAGGAGATCCACCAAAATATCAAAGCTAGTACAAAGATATTTTCCTTCTTTGTACTATCAATTATTGATAGATAGTGATGAACTAGAGTGTTACGATGAGGCCATTCAAGTTGATGATTCAAAGAAGTTGGAGCAACCCATGGATAATGAGATGCATTCACATGAGTTGAATAAGATTTGAGATTTGGCACAGCTACCATATGGCAAGAGAGCACTGTAGAATAAGTGGGTTTATAGGCCAAAAGAAGAACATGATAGTAGAAAGTGTTGTAAGTCTGTAACGTTAAAGATTTTTCATGGAAGGAAGGAGTGGACTTAACTAACATTTTCTCTCCAGTGGTGAAGATGACTATTGTTAAGGTTGTACTGAGCATAATAGCAGGGGAGGATTTGCATCTATAGCAGATTGATGTAAAGATAATATTTCATTATGGTGACTTTAGAGAAAAGTTATAACATGGTGCAACCTCAATGATATATGTCTTTTTCAAAGCTTATTTTTGAAATTAAAGCAAAACTCACTCTTAAAACCAGAAATAGATTTTCTTAATGTGAAGGTGATTAACAAACAAAAACTTATTTTTTTTATTTTTTTTAAGAAAAACAATCAACACTTATTTTTTGTTATTTTTATTTTCGTGATTTTTTTTCTTTCATTTTCAACCAAGATATAAACTTAATCAACCACAAATCTTGTATTACATTAATTACCAACACAATCCAAATTGTAAAATGTTAATATGCAAAAAGTAAAGCACATAAAGTAAAATATGGAAAGAAAAATGAAAAGGCAAACCAGATTTTTAAATTGGTTTTATCAACTTGACCTATGTCCACTCTCCAGTGTCCTCCTCTCCGAGTATTGCACTACATAATTAGTGTATCTCCTTTATCCCTCACGGTAAGATGGAAAAGCCCTTAAAATATCACTTCCACCAACTTTGTGTGACATAGTAGCTGAATCCCTTTCACTAACCCAATGCAGAGGAGAAACCAAATCCCTTTAACCCTCATGATGAGGTGGAGTAGCCCAATCCCTTTCACCTTCCCTAGTGCAATAGAGAAGCTGGATCCTTTGACACGAAAAACTTTTTATGGAGTTTCCCTGAAGATAAACCTTGACTCATAGAGGAACAAAGGTGAAAATTTGCCAAAGAAACCATGTAAAAACCCTCTCCCATAGTCCCTTACACTCACAAGGATCTTCTCCCTCTCTCTCCCTTGCTCATGATTTTCTCTTCAAGCCCTTGCTTATAGAAGACTCACACTCCTAGTCTATCAAAGATTCTTACAAAGTTTATTTAGATTGTTTAAATAGTGGGCTTAAAAAATCCTAATGTTGTAATTATAATGACTCTATTTGTATAGTATGATCAGTGGATCATATAGTATAATAGTTCAACTATCTCATTATAGTTCTCTATGATGAATAATGTATAGTATGATCAGTTAAATTTTTTAATTGATCGTACTGGATGAATGAATAGTAGTATAATATGATTAATTCCAATCAAAGATCAAATTATACATGATGAACCAATTTTCATCTAGAGAGTCCTCGAGTGAATCATACAATATGATCTTAAGATCATAATAGAAGAATTAAACTTTTATAACCCATACCTCGCTAAGGTGAGGGGTAGGTTGTGTGGGTGCTCCTACTTCTGCTTCTTCAAATTCAAATATGTCTGTTGGGGCCCTATGAAACTCACTATAGATAATGTTGAAGGAATGATTAATGAAGAATATATGAAGGTGGTAAGATTGTGTAAGAAATATTATGTTATATTTAGTTTTTAGAATATAGATCATAATGTGTCATATGTTAAGTTTTACTTTCTTTGTGCTCACAAATTCCTAATGGATGTGATTTTTTTATGCACTTAAGAATCATGTCAAAAGCATTAAATTGTGAGCTAGTCTTGTCGTAGTATGTGACCAAGGAGGGTGGATAAGTGATATTAATTCAATTACTAGCTTTAGGTATGACACAATCTGAAGAACTTGCTGAATGACACGTGCATTGTGGACTAAGGAACTCACTAAGGGTTGGTATTAAGGTGAAGAGGAATTCTTAATGATTGTATTTACCGAGGTCAGGTTTTTGTTTTAAGGAGCCTGAAACTAAATGGCGGTGATAAACTAACATTTAGAGGTGGAGGTATTTATATAAATCATTTAAGGAGATGATTACTTGGTGTTGGCAGACTCGAGATTGTAAGGTGTTATGTTCTAAGGTGATGTGAAGATTGGCAAAAAAATTCTAAAAGAAGCTCAATAGAATATGTAAAGGCAAAATAGATGATAAATTGAGGAGCGAATAAGGACAGAATTCTAACACCTGATATGAAAGGCTGGCTCGGTTTAGGATTTTAGAATCAGTAATAGAAGTACTCTTGTATATGACATAAGCATTCTCATCCTCCTCACATTAAAATATATCATTTACCCTTTAGTGGAGATCAACCCTAGTGTACTTTGGAGCCATAAAAACTTAGTGGATGAGTAGAAAGCTAGAGAACTAAAGAATGAGATGTGTTTAGCTTGGAACTGTGAAGAAAAATACACATCTTACCCTTCCTTTTATAGCTCAGGTTGATTGTATAGGACGATATGTGATTCATACAATACGATTATATACATCCGAAATATCTCATCAAGAACATACATTCAATAGTCAAATTATAGAGTATGATCAGGGATTGTCTAGTATAATTAGTGTAAAATCAATTGTCTTAAGGAGTCATTGGTGTATGACTATTGACCAAAAGATATCATACATTATAATGAGTAATTCGTACAAAATATTAATAATAATGAATCCTCCAAAACATTTAATATGAAAATTATTAGCGACATTAATCAAATCATACGTGTATCATACAGTACGATGAGTGTATCATACAGTATGATGTGAAAAAAAAAAATGTTTTGCGAATGATGATCAAGGAGAATTCTACAAGCAAAAAGCATACACAAAAATAATCACAATTCATAAAAGAAATAAACAAATTTGATAAAAATAAACAAACAAACACTCCAACATGCCTTAACTCATCTTTACTCAAATTTTTTAATGCATGAATGTCAATGACACCTAGTTTAGTCCTATGTATGTTGAATGTATCATAATTGAGGAGTTTGGTAAAGATGTTTGATAGTTGATTTTTAGTATCCATATAGTGTAATTCTATATCACCTTTTGCTACATGATCCCTAATGAAATGATATATAATATCAATGTATTTTATGAATGAATGGTGGATTAATTTTTTAGAAATACAGATTGCACTAGTGTGGTCACACGTAATAGGTATTATGCATACAAAATGTCCAAAACCAAGAATTTATTGCTCCATCCATAAGACTTGGGCAACACAACTACTCCCTATGGTTGTGTTATGCCTTAGTAGTGGATAGGGTAATTTTATATCTATGAATTGATAAGTTTCAAATATTCTTTTTGGTCTACTCTACACCCAGTAAATCTATGTATAAATGTCCTATGTACAATGTCAAATGGATGTTATGTTTAGGATACCAGATGCCTATGTTTTGGATACCTATCAGATGCCTTAGAATTTATTTAACTACAGTCATATGTGATTCCTTAGGATCAACTTAAAATCTAACACATAAATATACACTAAACATAATATGTGATTTACTAGCAGTCAAGTAAAGAAGTGATCTAATTATTTCTCTATATTTCATCTAATCCATTAACTTTTCATTTATATCTTTATACAGTTGGATGGATGATCTCATTAGTGTATTACACACTTAGAATCTTTCATATAGACTTTTTTTAGTATCTCTTTGGTGTATTTTATTTGACTAAGGAAGGTACCATCTTCTCGTTACTGTATACTAAATCCAGAAAAATAAACTAGCTCACCCAGCATGCTTATTTTAAATTCTTTACTTATAGTAATTAAAAATTCATTGCATAGATTTTCATTAGTAGATCCAAAAAGTATGTCATTAATATAAATTTTAATTATGAGTTATTATTTATATTCTTCTCAAGGAATATGGTGGTAATAACACTATCCTTACTAAATAAATTTCTAAGAAAAAGTTGCTAAGCCTATCGTACCATGTCTATGGTGCTTATTTCAACACATATAAAGCTTTCTTAAGTTTATGAACATGGTTTGGGAATGTGGAGTTTTTAAAGTCAAGGGGTTGTTCTACATAAACATCTTCTTTGATAACTTCATTAAGGAATGCACTCTTGACATCCTTTGAATATAATTTGAAGCCTCTAAAATATATAAATGCTAAAAGGACTCTAATTGATTCTAACCAAGCTACTAAGGTAAATGTCTCCTAAAAATTAATACCGTCCATATGATTATACTTGTTAGCTACTTTTCTGGATTTATTTTTAATCATAGATCCAAAATCATTCAACTTATTCTTAAATACATATTTGGTGCTAATTATACCAGGATTCTTTGGTCTGTTAACCAACTCCCATACATCATTCTTAATAAATTGATTTAGTTCTTATTGCATGGCTAAGATCCAAAATTCATCATTCAATGCTTGATCTACATTAGTTAGTTCTATCATGGAAATGAATGCAGTATGACTTACTTTTTCCCTAAGAATTTTCTTGGCTCTAACCCCTATAGATGAATTTTCTAAGACAAGCTATCTAGGGTGACTAGAAGAATATCTCCAATCTTTAGGCAAAGGGTCCTAAACTTTTTCTCTATGCCCTAGGTCTATTCTTTCTTCTCCACAAGTAATCTCAACCTCATCATCATCATCATATATCAACCATGGGCTCAACTAATCTATTTGACTCATCAAATACCATGTGGATTGATTTCTCTATAACTAAGATTCTTTTATTGAATATCCTATAGGCATTGCCTATTAAAGAATATCTTAAGTAGACGCCTTTATCTGGCTTAGGAACAAACTTTCCTAATTGAGATTTATCATTCATAAGCAAAAAGAATTTACAACCAAATTCATGCAGATGGGATAAGTTTGGTGTCATACCCTTATGTAGTTTATAGGATGTCTTCTTCAGCTTGGATTAGATGGGATGAGATCGTATAGTATTATGGAAAAAATTAAATATTGTTAGTGCCACTCAATTTGATTTAATAATTCTTTAGATAAATCCATATAATTAGTGTTAATTACCTTAAAAGACAAACTAATAATTATATTATCAATTTGAGGAAAGAAATGATTTTACATTGTATCTATACTCAAAATATGGAATATAATAATTATCCCTAAGTATAAACCTACATTCACCTATAATTTTAAATAAAAAATTAACTCAACAGTAGCTTGATCAATGTCTAGATATTTTTTCCCTTTCTTATTAAGCTAAGATAGGGTTTATTTTATACTGGGATCTTGGGTTCCTATAGAGGCAAGCCTCTGTAGTCAATTATATACATAAAGAGAACTTTTGATTAAAGTGGAGATTATGACCAAAACTTATAATGCAATAATTTATACAAGTAAGTTGCCTTAGATGTTTGAAAATACCAATCATCTCTTCAAAATATCATTGAATTTTATAGAAAATACTTTGATATATAGCATACATATGTATTTGTTATTTATTAGGATAGGAGATCTGTAGATACTTTTGGTCTTATGGCTGCTTGCAATTCATAGCTAGCTAACAATCTAATCTACAAACAATCATCCAAGATAAAATACATGATAAATGTAGATCTATCCTAAGAGTTCAAAGGATTAAATCAAACTTCAAATTAGTGACTCAAGCTGAATCTTCACGTTAAGTTCAAGTGAAATTATTGAGAAGACTCAATAAGAACTCTAACTTTTATCTTAATTAATTTACCTAACTAAATTTTCTAACCACCAAAATTCAAAAGAAATTTTGGTTACATAAAGGCCCTAACCATAGGAGAACTATGGAAGCCAGGTCGTTTAGGCCCTTTATACCTTACTATTAGCTTGTCTTCTGGGCTAATGTATGTTGTAGAAAATAAAATATATATAATGGTGTTCATGTATACAATACCCAATACTGTATCATCCTAGAACTAGTACATGTGTTCCTATAAAGTCTAAAATACATACACCAAGAAACAAGCTAAGAAAATTCTACCCACTAATAAAATCTACTACTCACATGATGCAATACATGTATATAATATAAATAAAGTGTATTGTACATAAATAAAAATGAAATTTACTTTATTGATTTGAATATTTATAACAGACTCTGACACTATTGGAAAGAAATGTGGCTAGGCTCCACCATAACAAACCTGGGTTCTATACCTACCATATATAAAGAATTAAATATATCTACTTAATGTTTTCAAGCTCCAATTCTTCTATAAAATTTAAAAAGAGATAATCCCCAAAAAGATAGGGATATCATCTTTTGGAGCCCCACTTGCATATATATGCAAGCCTTTTTATTCTTTTACAACTTTGGGCACTATACAATTCGATCTATATACATATCTACTTTTTACAAACACTTGTACATATACATCACATTTCCTTGGTACAATCTTTTGGCTCTTGCAATAATATAATTGACTTAAAATGAAAGGCATTATCATATAATAATAAAGTTCCACAGCTATGTAATATCCTAATGCTTCTAACATTTTCCTTAAAAAGCCTAAGTGTACCAATAAAAAATAAAATGTATGACATTCAGAATTGTAGAAATATAAATAAAGAAATAAAGGATGCTCTCCAAAGAAAGCATATGGAAATTAATTCACACCATCATCCTAACCAAGACTAGAGTTGGATCACCTAACAAACCATTTAAATGTGTGTAGGAGGTTGTGGCTTTAGTATGTCCTATATGAGTTTAGTGTTTAGATTGTATGTATTTTTAATTTTTGTTTATTAAAAGCCAAATGAGGAATTTAATTGATGTTTACCTTGTATATGTTCGAATTTTGTTATTTAGATTTTAAGGGTTGGAATTGATTATTTATTTATAAAAAACTTATAGATTACTAACCCCAAAGTGCATGGGATAGTAATTTATTAGTCCTAGAAGGCTTGCAAATGAAACACAAGAATCACCCATATAGGATAGATAACCACAAAAAGCCTTAAGAAATTTATGTATTAATGTATTAAGAGATAGAAAAAGGGACTCTTCTATCCAAAACGCATGCCCTCTAAGTGGAGCATGATATATAGGGTAAATGTATTATTAGTGTTTGATTAATGGTTATAAAAGTTTATGTGCCCATGCCTTCTATGAGTGGAGGCTAGCATAGTGCATATAACCCTTAAGGTTATTTAAATTTTATTAAAATTTCTTAATCAAATATGTGTGTGTAATCTTAAAGGGAATCATGCACCACATAAAAGGATGGGTGATTTAGGTGTATTAGAGGCTTTGAAATATAATGCTAAAAAACCCTCCAACAGTATAAAATCCAAATTTATCCTTAGGTGGGCCCCATGGCTTGATTGGACTATTCATGGTTTCACAAAACCTAGAATAACCTAAGAATCTCTTAAGAACTCTAGGTTAAATCCTAATCTTTTTTGAAAGGTAGTGAGCCCCACAAGGTTAAACTAAGGTTAACCCTAAGTTAACCCATAAAAAGCAACAAAAATTACCCACATACCCTTAACCCTAGGATCTACTCTAGTAACTTATAATGCTAAGACTCATTTTAGAGGCATTGGACCCACTCATGGGTCAAGGAGTCTTGGCAAAACCCTTTGACCCTTGGTCAAAGTATTTTTAACCAATGCTAACCCTTAGCTCAAATTAGAACATGAAATGCATAATCACAGTCATTTGATTTAGACCATGAGTTTAAATATTCTTCGCACATTTTTAAAAAAATTGACAAAAGTTTAACCCATGGTCAAACCCTTTTAAGTTGGGTCAACCCAAAATTGACTTAGGCCCTAAAGGAATACTAAATCCAATTGTAATGTGCAAACTAAATTATTTAACCTTGGTTCTGAGTCTAAATGGTTCTAATTAATACTAAGGTCACTTGGGTTCACATTTGACCCATGGTAAATCTCTTTGACCTTGGTCAACCCATGCTTGACACAAAAAATCCAAAAATGCTAACTTTAACTTTAGCACCAAAAGCCACTCCTTTTAAATTATCATTGACCCCAAGTGTTTCTAATCCATAATGGAGTCACTTAAAGTTATTATGACTATCGTTAAGATTAGAAGATAATTGATAGAAAATTCACCAAAATGCCCTTATAGTACCCTCTCTTAGACTCAAATAGGGTATATCCTATGAAATAATGCCCAAATCTAATAAAAAATGGCATGAACCCTTCTTAGGACCTTAGCTTATTTCTTAGGTCAGCCAAACTATTTGGGCTATCCTAAGTAGTGAAATGATCCATCAAAATTAAATCCATGAATCAAAAGCCAAAAAATAGGCTACGTGTACTCCCGTCCTGGTCATGGCCAACTATCCTTAACTCCCTTTAATGAGCATCTAGCAATTCTTATTTTAGCACTATTGATTGCATGTCTTTTGATAAAAGTCCATGGATTATTAAGGGGGTTGAAATCAATTTAACTCCAACAAACTATCTTGATATTTACTACCCTTGGAAATCTCTCAAATACTTGTCTGTTACTCCATTGGACCTTCCCTAACAAACTAGGATGCTAATTATAAATAGGCAGTCATCTAGTGGAAATTGGTTGCGTGACTCTATTGCATTTTACTCCCTAAAACTCATAAAATCATCTCCAAAAATTCTCCAGCTCCAATTTGGTCTCTAAGCTTAAGGTCACTCAAGATCTATTGACCCCTTCATGGTGAAATTACATATTACAATCCACCACTCCACAGCTCAAGCATTCTTCAAGGACTTTATTCCTCATGCTCAAAAAAATACATGCAACATTCAATTGCATCTAAAACCCACTCAATAAAGCTATTTGAAGTCCTCCCCATACTTAATTTTTAGGATTCATATATTGTGAAACCAACTCTTATCATAGGTAACTGTTGGACGGAGTCTTTTTGCTCTCCTGATCGTTCTTAATCAATTAAATCAAGAACAACACTAGCTACCTCTTTTGATTATTAAGGTTTTAATTAATTATCACTATTTTAAGCAATATATGTCTTTTATACAACGATCCCATGTTACCATGGGATTAATCAATGCCATATGATCAAAGGTCACACAACTGAGATTAATTCAATATGGATCATGAGTCTTACTTTAAATCCATCCAATGGCCTAACTCCACATCTAATGTGCAATGCTCGTTGAAAAAAAAATTATTTTAAATAATTTAATTAAATTAAACAAATAACTAAAACTTAGAAATTATTAAAAGCTAATTTTGAATACAAATTGGGTAATCATTGGATTAAAAAATTATGAATAAATTTTAAAAATAAAATCAAAAGGGTTTAAGCTTATCCTCTACATGATTAAATTTTAAAAAACACATAGGGTTAGTTAAGTGATTAATGATCTTAATCACTTGGTTTGACCTAAAATTTGCATTAATAAAACTTGAATGTATCATATAAATTTGTGAATTTTCTAAGGACAAATTGAAATCAACATAAATCCTAATTGATTTTTCAAAACATAGAATTTCTAAATAACCCTAAAATTTTAAGAAAATCATAAGAAATAATGCTTAAATCCAAACACTATGAAATTGAAACTAAAATTTTCTCTATATATTTTGAGGACCATGGAGAAAATTTCTCAAATTATAAGGGCCTTTGGTTATACCTTTAGCTAGCCATTAAAGTTTAAACCCTAAAAAAACTTAGAAATATTCTAAAACAATCATTTTAAATCAAAGCGACACCAAGTTTTTAGAGATTGATCTTGAGGTTCATAGTAAGCTATGGTTTTGATTTCATTAGGTCATTTTCTAGAAAATTTGAAGACCCTAGCTAAGGGTTAGGTAAGAGAACCTATGGACCTAGGAAACATTCATGATTCATAAATCAAAATTAGTTCAACAAAAATATAAACTATGAAATTGTTTGAAATAACCTAAATTTAATATAAAATATAGGAAAAATAATTTCAAATAAGATATTAGAATTTTCTAATTTTTGAATAATAACATAATTTTTGAAGTAAAAACATTCTTAAAAATTATGATAAACTCTAAATGACTTGAAATTTTTAGCAAATGAACCTTAGATGCATAGTAATTTACTAATTTAATGTTTGTATTTCGTGGGAATTTGAATTTGTTTGGTGGGTTAAATATAAAACCCCAACTCCAACACTTAGGAAATCTAATTCTTGAATTAAATTTTCTAAAAGGATAAATAATTATATGAAAATGCAAACTAAGTGCATTGAATCTTAAAAAACCCTAAAATTAGAGAAAAATAAATTCATACCAACTTGAAAATAGAAAGTACAAATTGTGTAATTCTAAAGCTTAATTAATAAATAAATTCAATAAATCATAGGTAGCCTCAATTCAACTCAAATTTTTAGTGAATATTTTTTGGCTCATTCTATAACAATGAGAAAAGTTTCATAGATATTTGAACTGATTTGCTAGCTCAAAATGAGAACCCTAATCTATAGTACTATAAATACAAATGGAACCATATGAAAATAAACTTTTGTTAAAAAAAAAATGAAGCCATTTGAAAATGTTGGAAAAAAAATGGAGACATTTAAGAATGTTGAAATTAATATTTAATCAAATGATTAATACAAATTTTAGAGTTTTAGCATACTAGCATTAAAAAAATAAGTAAATGCTATTTTATAATAAATAAATAAATGCTATTTAATTGACGCTAAAGTTGAAACATTCATTAAAAATCCAAATAAAATCATTAAAAAATCATTAAAATATAAAATAAATATTCCTGAACTAATGGTAATGATTAGAAATAGTGAGAATCAAAATTTAAAGAGAGAAAATCTTAGAGTATATTTTAATAATTTTGATAATAAAACATTCTAATAAATTTAATAAATCAACAATACCTCCAATTTACCTTAAGGTTTTATGGGATCAACATAATATCAAATATAGTTTTTATGATAAATTTTATTAAAATTGTATTGAATTAATTAGTAAATACCAATAAAGTCCTTTAGTTATTTAATAATTTATTGAAATAAAAATTAATTTAAATGAGCTCAAATTTTAAAGGGAGGCTCCACTAATTATCTCAAACCTTTCAAGATTTTCAAAAAATATTTTTGTAATAAAAATTGAAATTTACATTATTAAATAATTTCAAAATATATTATAAAGTATAAAAGATCAAAATAATTCCAAATTCTTATGAGATGTTTTTAAGATTATTCTCAAATTCAAAAAATTATTTTATCACTTTAGAAAATCATTTAAACCTAAAAAAAAAAAAAGTTTAAGTTTAATGAAATAAGGATGAATGGACACAGTTTCATGGAATGTTTCATTTACATCCTAACCTTTGTGTGCAAAAAGATTCCACTAAAGAGGCGAAAAGGAAAGGAAAAGTTGATTCATCGATGCCTTCCTTAGAAGATGATGTTGAACAAGATTGGCGTGTGCCAATTGAAAGCAATCTTGGAAGTGAGAATGCTAAAGTTGGTGGAATGATTCATCAAGTGGAAGAAGTTTTTAATCCTACTAGTTAATCTTTGTCATGAAGTTTCTGATCCATTCAATATTGATGAACAAATGGCTATTATGGTCACTAAGCATAACAACACTTTGACTTGTTTACAATTACCATGCTCTACTAACAAGAATCTTAATTTCTGAATTTGATTTTGTTTTGAATAATAATGGTTATGTTAATTTTGATAGTACTAATGTTGTTTCTAATGGACAGGTTAGTGAGGAGTATCAGTTGAAAGAAGGAGAACTTGCACATGATAACAATGAGGAATGCACTATTAATCTCAAACTCTATCTCAAAATACTGTTTATTTGAATGATAATGAACCTTTGGATGATGTTACTAAAGGTATGATGGATAAGAATAGTTGTTATAATCATGTGCAATCTTGAAAGATTAAGAAAAATAAAAGTATTGTGTTACAATTCACGAGAAGCACCTAGTCTCAAGCTTCTTATCTACACTCTAAGGTTTAAGTCTCTTATTTTGATTGTTAGGGATATTGGTTGCCTGTCTTCTAGAATTAAAGTTAAAATTTTTTGTCGTATTCAAAATATCTATTTGCTTATTTTGATTGAGCCTCTTATTGCTCCTGTCAAATTGGACAACGATGTTAGACTTTTGGGTTTTAATCATGTTGTAGCTAATAACCAACAAGATTTAGGTTCTTTGGAAGGATCCTCTTGTTATTGATATTGTTGGTGATTTTACTCAAGTGATTCATTGTAGTATTGAATTTATGAATTTATGAATTATAAATGTTTTGCTTCTTCTCATATTATTAGAGGTACCTTATGCGATCAGCTTATTTGTTTTCAAAGTGTTGTAAATTCCCTTTGATTGGTTGGTGGTGACTTTAATATTATTTCAAACCTTAATGAAATGCTTAGGAGTCCAACCCTATTTATCAATCTATGGAGGATTTTACATGATCTTAGATTATAACATCATTGAAATTTTGTATACAGGTAGCAACTTTAATTAGAATCATGGAACTCTCTGGTAACGATTAGATCATGAGCTTTAATGATAGTTAGATTAATTCTTTTACATCTACCCATACTGAATACCTGAGTAGAACTCTCTCTGATCATTCCCCTATGCTTATTACCATTAATTGGAGACATGATAGCTCTTCTTCTAACTTTAGATTTCATAATATGTGGCTTCTTGATAATTATTTCATTAACATGATCCAGGAGAATTAGCAAGCCCCCTTCATTCAGATAACTCTATTTTTTGTATGAATAGATTGTGGTTTAAGATGAAAAGATTGAAGTATAAAATTAATTGATGGAATATTAAAGCTTTTAAAAATATTTTCACTAACATTGCCATTGCTAAGGAGAAAGTTAACTCTTGTGACACTAATCATCAACACCATCAGTTTGATGCTAATTTTACTCTTCTTCAACATGCAAAAAATCTTCTCTTTAATCTTCAAGCTCAGGAGGAAGCTTATTGGAAATAGAAAGTGACTTCTAAGCATCTTATTGAACTGGAAAACAACACTAAGTATTTCCATGCTTTAGTTAAGAGGAATGGAGCTAGAAATTGGATCCATAAAATTGCTCATGATGATGGATCATCTACTAAGGAATTGGTAAAATTGCTAATTCTTGTGTGGATTTCTTTAAAAGTTTATTTAATAAAGCTTTTATTCCAGATCATATTGATAATACTAATATTATTCCTCATGTTATTAATCATAATGATAATTTGTCTCTTACTGCTACTCTTACTTTGGAGGAAGTTAGGAAGACTATTTTGATTTGAATACTGACTCTGTTGCTGGCCCTGATGGTTATACAACTAAGTTTTTTCAAAAAGCATGGGACATTATTAGCCATGATCTTTTCAATGACATCCTTAATTTCTTTGCATGTAATAACATGCCTAAGTTCTTTTCGTCCACCTCCATTGTGCTTACCCCTAAGAATAATGGGACATGTAATTGGAATGACTTTCGACCTATTAGTCTCTATACCTTTTTTCAGTAATTTGATTTCTAAAATGATTATAAACTACCTTTTTCCTTTACTTCCTAGAATCATTGCTCCAAATTAGACTAGTTTTGTTAAAGATAAATCTTTTTCGGATAACATTTTACTTGATCAAGAAATCCTGCATGATTTGGATGTTAAGGTACCGGGGGTAACATTCTCTTTAAATTGGATATTGCTAAAGCTTATGATAATATTAAGTGGGAATTTCTTTATCACATCTTGCATTTGTTTGGATTTAATCTTTCTTTCATTAATGTTATTAAATAGTCCACTGAACGTGTCTATTTTTCTATTATTATTAATGGTAAAAGAAATGGCTTCTTTAAATCCTCTCATGGGCTGAGATCAGATGATCATATCTCTCCTGCCCTCTTTATTATTATCATGGAGTTTTTGCCTAGAGGTATTACCAATCTTTTTGAAAATTATCCTAGCAATTACTATAGAACTATAAATTGCAATACTTAAATGCAAATATATGAGAGGGAGTTGAAGGTAAACTTGAATTATGGAGGTCAACCTTAGAGTCTAAAGGTTTTCGCTTGAGTAGATCTAAAACGGAATATATGGAGTGTAATTTTAGCAGTAATAGTCCTAGTGAGGGGATTGTGACTTTGGGCGATCAAGTCATTAATAAGAGTACACTTTTTAGATATCTTGGATCTGTTGTTCAGAGTGATGGTGAAATAGATGGGGATATTATCAGTAGAATTCAAGTTGGATGGTTGAAGTGGAGGAATGCATCGGGCTTGTTATGTGATTGAAATGTACCCCTCAAACTTAAGGGAAAATTCTATAAGATGGTAGTGAGGCCTGCAATGCTTTATGGTGCCGAATGTTGGCCTTTAAAAGAGAGCATAATACTAAGTTAAGTGTGGCAGAGATGAGGATGCTCAGGTGGATGAGTGGCTTTACCCTTAGAGATAGGATACGAAATGAGCATATACGTGAAAAGGTTGGAGTAGCTCCAGTAGAAGATAAGATTAGAGAAAGTCGCCTTAGATGGTTTGGTCACATAAAACAGCGGCCTTGTGATGACCCGGTTAGGAGAGTAGAGGTATTAGATTTGACTTATGTTAAGAAAGGTAGGGGTAGACCTAAAAAGACTTGGTTAGAAAATATTAGGAATGACCTTTCTTTATTATATTTAAACGAGAATTTGACTTTTAATAGGACACAATGGAGAAAAAGGATTCATGTAGCCGACCCCACGTAGTGGGATAAATGCTTGATGTTGTTGTTGTTGTTGTTGTTGTATGTCATGGTTAAGAGGCTAGGGTTTGAAGCAATGTGACATACCCTCTTTATCTAAGGTTTACGTAGAATAAGATATCTAAATCCGAGTTTCTATACCTAAATCATATTTGAAAATATTTTAGCGAGGTTAAACAACAATGAGCTATGATATTTAGCTAGAATGATCTATGACATTGGCATCTTTTTAATTGAGAAATCTATTTTGTGAGAGTTTCTTTGCTGAGAGTGATTGCACTTTGGTTCTTACAAAATAGTTGTAAAATTTCTTATATAATTTACTCATTAGTGAATTTTTTTTATTAACAAATAAAATAAGCTTTTCTTCCTCATCAAAATAATCATTGTTCAAGTGAAAACAACATTTTGGTGTTCTATATTTTGCATAATTTCATATATGTATGTTTTTTTTGTGGTCAATCATATTTTGCCTTTTTAGTTGCTTTTATTTTGTGTTGAAATTTTTCTTTAATAAAAGGTAATTATAAAAGAGCTCAACTGTCTATTTTAAACTCTAAAGAAAACTATAGTTGTCATGATTACCTATTTTATTTAATAAATTTCAATTTTGGCATCATTTATTATTATTATTATTTGCAGTTGTATTAGAGCTCTTTGAACTTCATAGAAATTGACTTTTTTTTTTCATTTTCTTATCTGTTTTGAGTTTTTTTTTTTCATTGATGGTACTGAATCAGTTGTAATTTTGTTTTTATTTTAGCTTCATTGGGTAGTTATTTTCCTTGCATTTTTTTTTTTAATTTAGTTGAGCGTTGACTCTTCCTTTTCTTTTAAAAATAAAAAGTTTCTTATAATATTCTACGAGCATTGTTTTGAAAATCGGATCGGACCAACCGATTCAACCGTGAATTGGTCGAGTGGCCGATCCAATCCAGCTTACAATCAGCTTCACATCCAACTTGGTTAAACCGATAAAAGCAGCGGTTCAAACGGTAAACCGCTAAATTGTTCCGGGATGGAAAGAACTAGTCAATTGATTCTATAAAAAAAATTAATTTTGTTTTAATTAAATTTTAAATAATATATTTTAGTTTACTAAATTCTTTTAACTTTTTAAAATAAGATGATTAATTACATTATAATATATTAATGTTATTTCAGCTATCTCATATAATATTTTGCATGAATATTTATTACGTCATCCTGTTTAACAGGTCGAATCGTGAACTTCGAACCTCTTCTTTTTCCGATTCATTGTTACATGCAATAATTGCAAGCATGCTCTTATCCAAAATTTTCTTAAAATTTTGGCACAATTTTTCGTTACTCATATAGTGATATCATCAATTGAATTGTGTTAAATCTTCTCAGCCCAAATTATTGAAATAATAATGCAACATAAAATTTCCCAAAAAAAAATAAAAAATAATGCAACATAACAGTGACAACAAGACATTAATGCAAAGCGCCAAATCCCTGCGCTGTTGACATCATGAATGCGCTGACCCTTCACTGATCCATTTTCTACTTCAAACATAGGAAGTCCACTATCCACATAAATTATAATGATATATTAGAAAAGAATCACCTCCTCTCATAGCTCAGCACCTCTGCTTAGTTAATCCTTTTAGGCTTTTCTCCATCGTTCTTCAATTGTTTCTCCTTTCTCCTCTAATGGCGACCAACTATACTCTACCTCTTGTTCTTCATCTCATTCTCACTCTTTCACTTATCTCTGTTGTCAGTTCCGTCTCAGAAGAAGACCTCCTCCTTGCCTTCAAGTCCTCCATTGAGGATCCCAACTCTTCTCTCTTGAATTGGTCCCCTAACTCCACTCAGTACTGCAACTGGACTGGCATCACTTGCTCCTCTTCATCCCCTCCGTCTGTAACCTCATTAAATCTACAAAACCTTAATCTTTCTGGAGAAATCTCCCCTTCCATCTGCCAACTCCCAAATCTGTACAACCTTAACTTAGCTAGCAATCACTTCAACCAGCCCATTCCTCTCCTTCTCTCTCAATGTGGCTCCCTTGTCACCCTCAACCTCAGCAGCAACATCCTATGGGGGACTCTCCCAGATCAGATTACCCATCTCTCTTCTCTGAGGGAGCTTGATTTCAGCAACAACCGCATCCAGGGGCAATTTCCCCTAAGTTTAGGCTTACTTAATGGACTGCAAGTTCTCAACTTGGGAGGCAACGTATTCTCAGGTACTGTTCATCCTCCTATCTTCAGGAATTTGAGTGATTTGGTCGTGCTTGATTTGTCTCGAAACCCATCTTTGACATCAAAACTGCCCACGGAGATTGGAGAACTTGGAAAGCTGAGAGTGCTTTTGCTACAAAGCTCTGATTTTTATGGTCCAATCCCAGAATCGTTTCAGGGTTTGCATGAGCTACAAGTTCTGGATCTCTCACAGAATAATCTAAGTGGTGGTGTCCCTAAAGGGTTAGGTTTGGGCATGACGAAGCTGGTCTCTGTGGACTTGTCTCAGAACATTCTATCTGGTTCGTTTCCTAGTGAAATTTGCTATGGTAGAGCTCTCGTGGAGCTCAGCCTCCATGAAAATTCATTCTCTGGTTCAGTTCCTGAAAGCATTAGCAAATGCAACACCCTTCAGAGATTTCAAGTGCAGGATAATATTTTTTCAGGGAATTTCCCTCAAGGGTTATGGTCAATGTCTGATATTGTTCTCATTAGAGCTGAAAATAATCGGTTTTCAGGAGAGATTCCTGACCTAGTTGGAGTGCCATCCCGGCTCGAGCAGGTTCAGATTGACAACAACAACTTTACAGGGAGAATTCCTCACAGCCTCGGTCGAATACATACTATGTATCGATTCTCCGCATCACAAAATGGATTGAATGGAAATCTTCCTGAAAATTTCTGTGATTCACCGGTGATGAGTATTATTAATCTGTCTCATAATTCTTTCTCTGGATCGATTCCTGAGTTCAGGAATTGCGTAAAACTGGTATCTTTGGCTCTAGCTGATAACAGGTTCACGGGGAACATCCCTTCATCTCTCGCTCAGTTGGCAGTGCTGACATACATTGATCTATCGAGTAATGATCTCAGTGGAGAGATTCCACCAGAGCTTCAGAACTTGAAGCTTGCATTATTTAATGTCTCTTACAACCAGCTTTCAGGTTCAGTTCCTCTCTATATAATCACAGGCCTTCCAGCATCATATCTTCAAGGAAATCCTGGATTATGTGGACCTGGGCTTCCCAATACTTGCAGTGTATTGCCAAAGAGAAGGAAGTCTAAAAACAGTAAGTTGTTGATTGCTGTGGTTGCACTAACTATGACTGCTGTGCTAATGGTTTTAACTGTAATCATCTTTGCAATCCGTCGTATATCTCAAAGAAAATGGAGTTCTAGTGCTTGGAAGCCAGTGTTGTTTGGCTCTCTGGGTATTTCTGAGGATGAAATTTTAATGGCATTGGATGATAAGAATATTATTGGTAGAGGACCATTTGGTACAGTTCATGTCATTGAGCTACCGGATGGAGATTTTGTTGCGGTGAAGAAGTTAATGAACTTAGGAGTTGTGTCTTCAAAAAGAGTGAAGAATGAAATCAAAACTTTGGCTAAGGCTAGGCACAAGAACCTCACAAAATTACTTGGCTTTTGCTACTCAGATAGTGTAGTTTTTCTTATTCATGAATATGTGAAGAAAGGAAGCTTAGGTGATGCTCTCTTTAGATCAGAACTCCCATTAGAGTGGAGATTTAGATTGCAAATAGCTTTGGGAGTTGCTCAGGGCCTAGCTTACCTTCACACGGATTATGTCCCACATTTGCTTCATCGAAATATTAAATCTAATAATATTCTTCTTGATGAGGATTTTCGACCGAAGTTGACTAGCTATGGTCTTGATCGAGTAACTGGAGAAGCATCATATCAAGCATGTTTGGCTTCTGAATTGGGTTCTTTCTGCTACATTGCACCAGGTATTGCAAAATATTTCTTGTTTTGTTCTGAACAATTAATTCCATATTAATGCCAAAAATAGATGATGATGTGATGAGTTCAACTTTTATTCTTTTGAATGACAGATCTACTTAAATTTTATGTTTGTCTAATTGATGTCAAGTTGCTCGTACATGTGTTTTTAACCCATGTAAAGAGCTTAAAGGTCCTCATTACAATACCAATAACCAATATAACAAATGATATTTTCTTGGAAAATGAAAAAATCCTCATCAGTAATGCAGTGAAAGTGAAGATAGAGGAGAACTGCACAAAATCAGACTTTCTTATGCTAGAGCTTGTGGGTTTTTATTGAGATAGATGTGCAGAAAATGCGAAGGATAAATTGAATGATTGTATTAAAGTATAGTAAACAATAGACATAGGTGGTTTGGACATATAAAACAATAACAAAACAATATCAGGCCTTTATCCCACTATGTGGAGTCAGCTACATGAATCCTTTTTCTCTATTGTGTCATGTTAAAAGTCAAATTCTCATTTAAATCTAAAAAAAAGATCATTTCTAATATTTCCTAACCAATTCTTTTTAGGTCTACCTCTACCTTTCTTAACATAAGTCAAATCTGATACATCTACTTTCTGAATAAGGTCATTAGAAGGCAGCCGTTCCGTTTTATGTGACCAAACCATTTAAGATGACTCTCTCTAATCTTATCTTCCACTAGAGCAACTATAACCTTTTCAAGTATAGTATATGCTCATTTTGTATCCTGTCTCTAAAGAGTAAACCCACTCATCCACTTGAGCATCCTCATCTCTACAACATTTAACTTAATATTATGCTTCTCTTTTAATGGCCAACATTGTGCACCATAAAGCATTGTAGGTCTCACCACCATCTTATAGAATTTTCCCTTAAGTTTGAGGGGCAATTTTCTATCAAACAAGCCTAATGCATTCCTCCACTTCAACCATCCAACTTGAATTCTGCTAATAATATTCCTATCTATTTCACCGTCTCTCTGAACAATAGACCCAAGATATCTAAAAAGTGATAGGTTAATTTACTATAAACAAAGAATAAAAAATATACTACAAAATTGATGGGTTAATTTAGCGTCAAAGAATAAAAAACGAAGACTTACACGAAAATATTATGGCCAAAAGTTATGCAAAATGATTTGTGTTGATTAGGTTTAGCATCTCATATTGTACTATAAGATGAAATGGAGTATGCAACACTCTCCAGAAACATAAGTATTTAGGGATGGATGTTTACAAAACTTAGAAAATATTATGTTCAATAACAACAATGGTGTACGTAATGGAGCAGGAGAATAATGTTAAATAAAATGCTGTATTCTTAAAGTGATTAGATATACTACAACAGAAAAATCAGCATAAAAAAGCATGGCACTATGATGATGTTGAATGATTATAATAATGATCTGATACTCAAGTTCAATAAAGTGAACTGCAATGAATTTGGGGTGAATAGATTGAACTTCATATGCAATTTGCTTTCTTTGTGTGTTAGCTTCTCGTATGCATGTTTTTTAGCCACATATATTCTTTCAAGATGAAATACTTTGTTAGTTCATATGATTTTCTTAATCAACTAGCACAATTCTCAAGTAAACAAGTTTAGGAAATTCACAGGGCCCAGAGGAGAGCAAGAGATTATTTAACTTAAAGTTTTTTAAAATGCTCAAAGGGTGCCCTACAAGAGCTGCATTACCTTTTCCTTAGGAAAGTAACAAAATTTTCAAAATTTATTGCATTATATTAGTCTCTCTCTCTCTTTTAACCCTTTAATAAACAATCCCATTATAAAAATAAATTTTCTTCAAGATCAATACATATTTTAATAGTTCTCTTTTAAAAGGTGCACATTTCATGGATACCGTATTGATAAGAAATGCTTAAAGAAAAAAGAAAGAACCTTGGCTGAATTTGAAATTTAGCAGTTTGCAAATGTAGAAATTAAGATTAGATGGTGGAATAACAAAATAGAAACTCTTTTAATTGATAATAGTGGAAGAAAATAACAAGATACAATTGATCCTCAATAGGTGAGGAGGATCTAGCTCTCCCAATCTCTAGACATTGCTATAGCCCAATTAAAACCTAAGAAGACTCTAAATTTCAACAAAAGACAAGATCCTCAATAGGTGAGGAGGATCTAGCTCTCCCAATCTCTAGATTTTGGCTGTTCATGAGGATGCTAATGTTATGTGGGAAAAAGTGGCTAGTTATATTAAGAATATTGCAAAAGATGTCCTTGAAGTATCAAAAGGAAAAGCTCCTAATAGTAAAAATAGTTGGTGGTGGAATCCAA
>NW_021319746.1:2169418-2329789 GCF_001605985.2 Dendrobium catenatum | reverse complement strand
GGTAGACCTAAAAAGACTTGGTTAGAAAATATTAGGAATGACCTTTCTTTATTAGATTTAAACGAGAATTTGACTTTTAATAGGACACAATGGAGAAAAAAAATTCATATAGCCGACCCCACGTAGTGGGATAAAGGCTTGATGTTGTTGTTGTTGTTGTTTTGTACTTGTATTGTTTTGGGTTTTTATAGTAAGGATGTCAAAAGATATAATGCGCTATCACTAATATTAAGAAAGATATGTCATAAAAAATAGAAAAGAGAAAGTGAAAGCGCACAATAAAAGATATCAAAATTTCTATGATTCATGATACATCATCAAAAAAATTTCTTGATTAGGCATGAATCTTGATGCAAAATCAAGTTGGAAATTTCCAAAATTAAAATTAGGACCATCCGAACTCCGATTTCAGTAAACTTACAGTCGAACTGAACGTCTTGAGAATATGAACCCAACGACACCAAATCCAACCCAATCCGAGGCTAAATGGGTTCAAATCAAGGGTTAAAAGCGCTGTTTTGAACCACAATTTAGATTACTAAACAGTTTCCAAACATAACGTGCTTCTAGTCAAATCAAGCAGCTCGACGAGATGAATCCAATGAGCCCAAGATCACTGAATTCCGACATCACTAAGACATTCAAATGTTCATCAAACGGTCCATAATCAAGAGATTCAACATCGGCCGTCCATCCAACCACTCCCCTATCCTTGATTTTCCACCTATTTACGTGCCATACCACTCCAAGAAATCTATAAATAGAGCTCACTTTTCTCCTGAAAAGGGAGACCCAAGCCAAAGGATTCAAGAAAGAGATCGGAGATCGCTCTTGCCTCCTTGCTCCTCCTCGACCACCGCCTGAGTCTCGCCGGACCACCACCGGAGGCCCTGAGCTCCGCCTGACCACCACCAGATGTTCAAAGTCTCGCCGGATCACCACCTGAGCCCTGAGCTCCGTCGGACCACTACCTGATGCCCAGAGTCTCGCCGGACCACCTCCTGAGGCCCTGAGCTCCGCCGGACCACCATCTGACGCCCAGAGTCTCGCGGGAGCACCACTTATGGCCCTGAGCTCCGTCGGACCACCACCTGATGCCCAGAGTCTCGCCGAACCACCACCTGAGGCCCTGAGCTCCGTCGGACCACCATCTAATGCCCAGAGTCTCGCCGAACCACCACTTGACGCCCAAAGTTCTGCCAGACCACCATTTGATGCTCGGACTTCCGCTGGACCACCACCTGAGGCCCGGAGTTCTGCCAGACTACCACCTGATGCCTGGAGTTCTACTGGACCTCCACTTGACATCCGAAGTTCTACCGGATCATCACTTGACGCCCGGAGTTCCACTGGACTATCATCTGACGTCGAACTTCCACTGGAACATGACCTGACGTTGAAGTTCTAGGCTACCAACTAACGTCCGAACATTCAAGTAGCACCGAACTTCTGTCAGTCCACCAAGTGGCACTGGACCTTCATCTTCTTTGGTCGCTAGATTTCAACTACACGGTTGATATTTGTAATCTGATTGCCCTCGAAGGAGAGTCAGCCCACTATAACCTGTTTATGTTTTAGTGGGATCATTTTCAACTGGACCAGGCCCTATGGGTTTTCACCTTTCTAGGGTTTTCCATATAAAAAATTGTGTTATCTGTGTGTGAGATAGATATTCGTGCAACGCTAATACGTAAAACTACAACTCTATCGCTGTGTATATTCTAGCCTCAACAGATTTCAATCAAATCAATATTTATAAGAGAGAAAAGAGGTTCTTATTTTGTAAAAAATATAAGCCTTAATCATGGTATACAAATTATGATGGTTCACTAGATGTTTTATGATTTCCAAGTACATACACAAAAGTAGAAGATGAAGACAACCCCAAGAATCTTGCACAAAGAGATTACCTTACATAAAACTTTCTTCTTGCATGGAGAGAACCCCTAGAATCTTGCACAAAGAAATTACCTTACTAAAACTTTCTTCTTGTATGCACCATTAAACACTCCATTTCCAAAAACCCTAGAATTGAAATGGTATGTGAGGAACACAAGGCATTAAAATTTATCCCTTCATACCCTAGAAGTGCTCCTCTACATATAGCCATCAACCTGCTTTTTCACATCCAAAGGCCATGTGAATCTCATGAAATGAAAGTATAGGTATGGATCTTGATCATGCACAATCCGACACAGTTCCTGATGGATATAGATCTGTAGCTTAACAAGCATCCCAAGGAGATACATGGCAATCCTAAAGAATGCATAACTCTCCAGAAATCAGCTCAATTACACAATAGCAATGAAGGAAATAATATATTAGTCAATATAACAATTCTCTATTTTTACTTCAAAAATGTGGTATTATTGGATCTCTCTATGAATCCCCTCCAAGTCAATTACTCTAAGCACCTAGAGGCTGAAGGGCACAACGTAATCTTAACAGGCCCAATGCTTTTTGAATTGAATACCCATATGAGACATTTTTAACATAAATGCTATAATCTAAAATGATGTCATTAAATCTAAGCATGCGCTAATTACTGAATTTTTATATCCTTGAAATGATCCACCCCTTGTCCTAAATGCTCTAAGAACACAACTTAACATCAGGATAGAGACCACACAAACTTTATCCATCTCATCACCTAAAGTTTTCCTATCATTTTGTCTCTTAACTTATTTTGGAACTTTAATATAGGTTGAAAGCTAACCCTCTTCTTCCCCAAAATATAATGCTTTAACAAAAATGAAGAAATAATTGAAGCTGCTCTTGAAGTTGCGACCTACAATTCATATAGTATTTTAACTCTTCTAGCTATCGTTAGAATAAAAGAGCCCATACAATTCATAAAAAAAATATATATATCGTGTCACTCTGATCGCTCAGAGATATAAGATTCTATCTTATATCAGGTACATATCTACCATCAACTAAAGTTCAAGATACACTATCATTCATCTTAATACAAACAATACTAAGGCTTGTAATCCTATACATGCTATTGTTTCCAACATACATATAACCATTTACATGGCTTATAGTTTTAAAGCAATATTTTGCTATGACACACATGAAAATAATCGCATGAGTTGGGTATTTAAGAATCACCATACCTATAACTTACCGTCACAAGAAGAACATGATTAGATCATTAGAATATATATTAGCTATGTTTCCATTTACTATTTTGTCTTCTTGATAGTTTTCATTAACCTACACCTTCCTCTTCTAGAAATCCATACAATCTTACTAGCAAATATGGATAGAACTTTTCAACATTATATAGGGAAAAAAGGGCTGCACATAAAGTAATATAGATAGAAGTTATGCAAAATGATTTGCTTGGACTGGGTTTAGTAGCTCATGCAATACAATAATAAGAAATGGAGTATATATCACTCACCAGAAATATAGATTTTTAGGCATGGATGTTTACAAAACATAGAAAATGGCATGTTCAATGACAAGTATGGTATAAGTGATGGAGTGGGAGAATGATTTTAAATAAAATGTATATAAAATATTGTACTCATAAAGTTATTAAAGATGCTACAATATAAGATTAGCAATAGTGCAAGGAATATTGATAATGTTGAACGAGTATTCTTATGAATTGATAGTCCAGTTCCTGTAAGGTGAATAGATTGGATTGTAAATACAATGTTATTGTTTTTGGTGTGTAACTGCCCCTCATGCATGGTTTTAAGGCACGTATATTCTCTCAAGTTGAAGTGCTATGTTGGTTCATCTGATTTTTTTTATTATCTAGCTTAGTTCCCAAGTCTACAAGCTTATGACATTATAGGCGCCTAGAGAAGAGTTTGAGATTATTTCACTTTAGTTCAATGGTTGCTCTAGAAGAGCTACATTACCTTTTCTTTAGGAAAGTAACAACCATTTCAAACTAATTGTAATATAGCAAACAATCTCTCTTTTAATCTAAATAGTCCCTTCGTAAAAATAAAGTGTCTTTAAGGTCCACGTATATTTTAATAGTTTTACTTTAAATGGTGCGAACTTCATGCATAAGATAACTAATAATTATGGGTTAGCAATTGCATAATATAACATTTTGGATATAATGAGTTTATTATATGGGCATAGTCTATATCAAATTTGTGCTAATAATTGCAGGATTGTTTTGGTTTTTTGTAATGTGGGTGCCTAAAAATATGATGCATAACTGCTGCCAAAATTAAGGACGATTTGACAAAAATAAATTGAAAATTAAAAGTGAAAACACTATAAAAGAAATAAAAAATTATATGATTTTACTAACCAAATCTACGGCTACAAGAGAAATGAGAGAACAAAATAGAATCCACAATCATGATGCACAAAATTATGAGAGCTTACCAGATCTCTCATAATTCTCAAGCATACTCATAAAAAGAAGATGAAGATAAAGCCCCCAAGGTCTCACACAAAGAGAGTAACTTACAAAAAAAAAAACTTCTTGTATGCACTGTTAAAACCACCCATGCTCCTTAAACTTATGAACAAAAGGCTCTACAACAAACAAGAAATATTTCAATTTATTCCTTAGAACCCTTGACACAAACCTCTACATATAGCCATCGTCCTCATCTTCACATCAAAAGGCAATGCAAATCTCTAGAAAAGAAAAAGTAGGAATAAATTCTGATCCAACATATTTTAGAAATGAATTCCAATTCAGCACAAATCCTGATGGAAATAGATTTGTAGCTTCGCAAGAAAGTAAAAGCAGCGGAAAGTAAAGGACACCAGGATTTAATGTGGAAAACCCCAAAATAGGAAAAAAAATCACGGAGCCACACCACATCAATAAATCCACTATGAAAATTGAGAGAAATAAGTACATATTTTTCAACTTTTTCACTCTCTCCTTGCTTCTCTTCTCACATGCACCATTCTCACTCTTGTCCTAATTAAAAAAAATATAAGAGAAAGCAAGTTATATCCGCCAAGGGACGCAACGCTCGAGACAAATGAGAAAAATAGTTGTTCAGTGCATCTCGCAGCGCTGCAGAGCCAGTTTGGGATGTTGCGACACTCAAACCTCTGCCTTGCACCGTTGCAGTGCTTTGCTCTCTATCATTCAGCGCTCAGGAACACAACGTCGGGGCGCTGGGGTATACAACATTGGGGAGATGTACAAAAAAAAAATCGGGAACCCAAGCAAGGGTAAACACCACACACCCCCCAGCGAGCTTGAGAAACTTGAGGTCCGAGGTAACAAAATAATTCGATTGATCAACACAATCAGATTCCACTCATAACAAGGATATATATGATGATCCTATATAGTGCATAAATATCCAAAATGAGCCCAATTATGCAATATTAATAAGGGAAATGATATATTAACTAATTAACCCATGTATATTTCTCTTTCTTGAGTTAATAATGCAGTAAAATTGAATCTCCTCTATGAATCTTCTCTAGGTGGAACACTCAAAGCCCCTAGAGGCGAAAGGGAACTACAAAATCTCGTCTGGCCCAATGTTGTCTGAACTGAATACTTACATGAGATTTTTGTAGCATAAATATTAAACTCTAAAATGGTATCTTTAAACTTGATCATGTGCTTATTACTGAATTCTTATATCCTTGAAGTGATTGTTTCCTTGCCTTAAATGTTGTAGTAGTATGACTTAAAATCAATATAAAGTATACAAGATAAACTTTATCCATTTGATCACCTGAAGCTCTACTATTTTCTTGTTCCTAAACTTATTGGGGAACTTTTTATATAGCCTAAAAGCTAACTTTGTTACTTTCCCAAAATATAATGCTTTAATATAGATTAAGAAAAGCTCAAATAGCTGTTGAAGTTGCACCCTACTATACATGTAGTTCTCCAACTCTTCTGACTGCCATAAGAACAGAAGTTCCCTTAGAAATATTGAGAATCATAGTGTGTCCAAAAATTAAATATATTGTATCGCTCAAAGCACCTAATGATGTAAGATTCACTTTCATATCAAGTAGATATTTACGCTCAACTAAAGTCCCAAATACATGGTCATGCATCCTAGTACAAACAATACCAAGACCTACAATCTTATACATACCAGTACTTCCAATACACATGCCCATTACATAGAGTATAATTAGACATCAATTATTTTCCATGGCATACATGGAAATAATATGCTCTTGACTTGAGTAGTCATTGATCACCAGTCATGTAGCTGACATTCACAGGAAGAATGTCATTAGAATCTATATTCGTCATATTTTTATTTTCTATTTTGTCTTCCTGATAGTTTACATCATCCTTCTCCTCCCTCTTCTTGAAAATCATCCAATCTCTCTTGATATGGGTTTGTTTTTGTTAATGGGGCATATTTGATTATGGCCAATATTCTTTTTCCTAGATGTAGACCATGTCTCCATTAGTCTCCCCCTCGCAAGCAATCTATGGCCCTATTTTTTTGTCCTCGAGTATTGAAGTCACATATTTTTGATAGAATTGAGTTCTTTCATAACTCTAAGGTTATGGTTGATCTTCTAATCTCATGTTTTCATTTGTTATTTTGTCTTTTGAAAGCTTTATTTCAATTCTGAATAGTTGATCTTAAATATGACCACTTTAAAGGTAGTGGAGCCTTTTGCCTTGGCTGAGTAGAAGAAAGAATTGCAACCCAAGCTTGGCTGAGTAGCTGATTTGAACTGTTTAATGGTCCGACTTAAGCTGTGTATGCTATGCAAGTTTCTAGTTTGGCCATTCAAAGCTTGACTAGGGAAGTTTTTGAGTAGGATTGTGATAATATCCATAAGAGATTCGCAAAAAAGTTGAAGTCACAATCATGGTATACAAAATCAATAGCTTCATAAGCCTTTCCTCAATTATCAAGCCTCAAAAGAAGAACATAATCCCAAGAACCTCACACAAAGAGATCATCATATTAAGAAACTTTTTTTTCTTTCATGCACTTCTAATACCGCGCATCCTTAAAAAAGCCTAGAATCTTAAGGATGTATGAGAAACATAATAAATATTTCAATTGCTCCCTTAAAACCAAAAAAAAATAAAAAATTTCCTATATGTGGTTTTCACCCTCCCTTTTACATCCAAACCAAGAAAAAAACAAAAGAGCGCAATTCCTTAAGCGGTATTATAAACTCCAAGGTAGGAAAACTAGGTAGTGAATTCCAATGCTAAATGAACCATGCATATTTCTCAATGGATGTAGATGGCAGCTTTGCACCATCACAAGGAGAAATGTGGCAACCCTGAGGCTGGAGTTCATGATCCAAGCCCCGTATATCTCCAACAACAACAACAACAAAAAAACACGAAATCAAGCAAGGGCCAATAGGTATTACTAATTATTATAAAAAAGAAAAAAAAAAAAATCAAAGTGGCCTGTATGGCAAAATCCTAATTGTCGAGCATCCAATTGTGCTAAAGTGGCCAAAAAGACATGAAATCTCTCCTGAAATGTTTTCTCATCATGGTTTGCCTTCTCTTATGCTTGATGTCATTTCTTCTTTTTCTCCCACTGGCATTTGTTGGACTAATTAGTTTATGCTATTGAAGTTGTGGATGTAACGTGACAGATGAATTTTAGTTTACACAACTAAACTTGCATTCACATTAATCAAGCGTATTTCAATGGTTAACCTAACTAAATCGCACATTTTAAAACTGGTATTGCTGATTTTAAAGTTTGATTTACAAATCTCATTCAATGTCATAAGAGACCTAAAAGTATTTGTTTTTCTATCTTTTCAAGTAGAGGTAGGCCTAAAATGACTTCGTTAGAAAATATTAGAAATGATATTTCTTTATTAGTTTTAAACGAGAATTTTTTTTTAACATGACACAATGGAGAAAAAAGATTCATGCAGTCGATCCCACATAGTGGGACAAAGGCTTGATGTTGTTGTTGTATAAAACTATTAAATATCAGCAGAATTCTAGATTTTTTTATGTCAATGTTCAATAACAAGAGAAAAATATTTGTGTTCGGATCTCCTAATCTGTTTTTGGTCAGAATTATTGTAAAATCATGTTGTATTTTTATCTCATTGTCACGTATCTTCATATTTCATTTAAATATCTTCAAAAGTACTTTATATCTTAATTTTTTGTTTAGTTATCTATGTTAAATCAGAAATTTATGAGCACAAATGCCTTCAAACTTCAATATTTTATCTTCAAAATAACTATAATCACCTTCACCGGCTTCACGTTTTCATATAAATACTGGATCAAAACTAACTTAATCAAATACATAATTTAAACTTAAAAAATATCATGTGTCATGAACTTAAGGCCCTCCTAATGGAAATGTGTGAGTAACTGACATAAATTTTACCTTATTAGTAGAATTCAAGTTGGATGGTTAAAGTGGAGGAATGCATCTGGCTTGTTATGTGATAGAAAAGTCCCCCTCAAATTTAAGGGAAAATTCTATAAGATGGTGGTGAGAACTACAATGCTTTGTCGTGCAAAATGTTGGCTATTAAAAGAGAATCATAATATTAAGTTAAGTGTTGTAGAGATAATGATGCTTAGGTGGATGAGTGGCTTTACTCTTAGAGACATGATACAAAAGGAGCATATAAATGGAAAAGTTGGGAGTAGCTTCAGTGGAAGATAAGGATTAGCGAGATTGGTCACATAAAACGGCAGCCTTTCGATGACCTGGTTTGACCTGGTTAGGAGAGTAGATGTATTAGATTTTGTTTATGTTAAGAAAGGTAGAGGTGGACCTAAAATGATTTGGTTAGAAAATATTAGAAATGACATTTCTTTATTAAATTTAAATGAGAATTTGACTCTTAAAAAGAAAAAATGGAGAAAAAATATTTAGGTAGCCGACCCCACATAGTCGGATAAAGGCTTTATATGATGTTGTTGTTGATAAAATTTTATCAGCATTACCTCATTCTTTATATATCAAAAGCAAACTAGAGTATTGATGATACTTAGTCACATTCCTTGTCATTACTTTCAGAACACAGCTGCAGCAAGAAAGCCACTGAGCAAATGGATGTCTACAGCTTCGGCGTTGTGCTACTAGAACTCATTACAGGAAGACCAGCAGAGCAGCCAGATTCTCGAGAATCTGTCGATGTGGTCAAGTGGGTGAGAAGAAAAATTAATATGACAAATGGGCCTCTCCAAGTTCTTGATCCGAAGGTCTCAAATTCTTCCCAGAAAGAGATGTTTGGTGCACTAGATCTTGCTCTCCATTGCACTTCAATTATGCCAGAAAAGAGGCCAGGAATGGCTGAGGTAGTGAGAACTCTGCATTGTCTTCAAGATGTTATTGAACCTCCAATGATTTCTTCTGTTGAGTAATTAATAACTTTCTGCTACTGGTATTAATAGATTGCTTAGTATGCAACTTACCTATGAAGGTGATGTAAAAGTTGGTTCAAATGGCTATTTTTTTAGTGTTTATTATTCTTAGTTTTGGTGCTATCTTCTTTGTTTTTGATTTTACATATATTATTACTATCATTAAGGTTTCGTTTGGACGGTTTTCTTACTGTTTCATAAAGCAGCTTTTTAGCACAAAAATTTTGATTTTTAAACTAAAAGGCTATTTTAAGTAGCAAGAAAGCCGCCCCAAATGAAGCCTAAGCCGTTTATACGATGACTTTATAAAGCTGAGATATGTGGCTTTATGAGTGGACCTGTTTGATGATTTTTTTTTCTGCATTTTAATTTGAGAATGAGCTCTGATTTCAGCCAAAACAAAACAAAACAAGGCTGAAGTTAACATCATTTTCATTGAATTCTGGTACCTCAGTAGTTTTATTTAGGCTTGGTTTTTTGTAAGCTCTATATCCCATGCTATATATATGGTAAATTTTAAAAGTGTCTCCTGATTAGTGTATGGTCAATTTAATCTCATAATGTCACATTATTCTAATTTAATCCTTCAATTATACAAAATTGATAAAAAAAATAATCTCTTTGAAATTAAATTGGGATCAATTTTGTATAATCAAGAGATTAAACTAGCATCAATTAAATATCACAATTACAGCATGAATCATTATTTTGGATCAATTTTATATGATCGATGGATCATATTAAAGGAATGTGATAATTTAAGGTTTCGTTTGGAGCGATTTTTTTTTTATGCTTCTTAAAGCAACAATCTAGTGCAAAAAAATTAAATTTTTGTGCTAAAAAGCTAATTTAAGAAGCAGTAAAAAAGCCGTCTCAAATGAAACATAAGACTAAATTGGTCATACACAAATTATCTAATATATATATATTCTTCCAGGCATGGAATGTGGTAATTAATAATATTATATCTCTTTATCATCATTTATTTTTCCTTCTTTTTTTTGGCAGGTTGAGCGACTCGAATGCGGGATAAAGCAGGAGGCACGAATGCCCTCAACTGCCTTGCCACAACATGAGCCGAATTCTTCTTTTTAAGAAATAGAAAAAATCCTTTCAAATTCTATCACTTCTTTTAATGCAAGGTAAAAGAATCAATATGTATGTTTAGTTCTAGTCAATATCAATCATCACTTAATATGAGTAATAAAAATATCTAAAATCAATAATAAAATCAATATGATCAGTAACGTAAAAAGATATCTATCAACTATCAAAATATAAGAAAAATTAGTAAAGATGACTATCACTCAATAAGTCATGATAGTATGTTATGCTATATTGTATAAATATTAATGTTTTATGAGTTTAATTATATCCATCATTTAGTTTAATATACTATCAGGTAAATATCATCATGAGAATTATGAAAATCAAGTTAGAGTATGCTACTTTATTGTGGTATTTTCTTCATTACATCTGTTATCTGTCATATATATCAATCTTTCAATCTTATCTTATATTAATCATTTATTTTTACAAGTGAAATTCAATAATCATTTAAGAGTCGTCACATTTTACCCGTCAGTGTAGTTTGGTCAATCGATTACAGACTACAACTAGGATTACACCATCAACATTTTATTTAAAGGAAAGGCAATCGCCAACCCTCATATGCATGGTATTATTTTTTAAGAGCCAACCTATATTCATTATAATATTAGCATCTAGCCTTTTTTGCTTACACGCAAATGTTATATTTTCTATATGATGTAAGTTAATATCATATATGAAATGCAATAACAAAAAAATATTAAGAAATCTATCAAATTTATCTACTATGCATTTACTTCAAAAAAACACAACTTTTAATTTAACAGGTGAAAATTCGATATGTTCTAGTCAAAATACTTATATTGACAACATCTATCACATACAAAAAGTTATGTGGTAAAAATTTTACCAATACAAAATTATCCTTATTTTTCTATAATAGAAATATAAATTTGATAAAAAATATTAAAAATACCAAATTATTGAAATAGAAATTAGGATAATGGTTCCTTATAGTGAGATAAGAAAATCTCCCAACAAGTCTGACGGACAAAAATCACTTTGTGGACTCTAAATCTTAACTTTCTCTCTCTTTACTTTTCCTATCTTTTTTTCCCATAATAGGTCTCTGTTAAAATGATTGAATAGGGAATAGGAATTTAAATAATTAGAGTTAATCTCTTATGATATTTAAAAAATAATAATAATATAATATTTTATAATTATATTTTTAATCAATTTTTTTAGTATAAATTCATATACATCTTTTTAGGGCTTCAAAAATTATAAAAAATACTTATAAAATAGCTCATTTAATTTAAAAAATTTAAATGAAATCAGTTTATAAAATGGACACATGACAGTCCCAAAATCTATACTTGTATGGAGAGGTGTCAAGTTCTTAAGGATTTACAACAGTACCAAAAAATTATATAAAAAAAAATTATTATTATTAGTACACAATTATATCTATCTTATAAAACATATAATTTATGATTTGGACTTTTAAGGTCTCATGAGAAAATTATTTCACTAGGTTAGAATATGGGTTATTATAGTAACTATGCGAAACAACTACCTAAAGCAATATACTATGCCTCTATAGTGGATAAAGCAGTTGAATTTAGCTTCCTATTAGACCAAGATATAAGTGAAAGTCATAAGAATTAATAAGTATATGGCTTTTTTGATCAACTCTACACCCTACATAGTCGGCATCAATGTACTCTATATATTTAAATGATAACTCATACTTAGGATACAATAATCTAAATTTAGGTGAACATTTGTTTTTATACCTAACAAATGGGACACTTTTAAAACTTGATTAAAAATCAACACAAATTCCTATAACAGTCACAAGGTCTAATCTACTCATTGTCAAATATAATAAGGTTGATATCATACCTCTATATATAATATATTATCCACTAACATTCCACTATCAACCTTATCTTTGTTGTTGTGCTCATAGAGATGCCTATTAATTTGAATCCTTTCGTGTTAAATCTTGTAACTAGATCATTAATATATTTAGTTTGGGAGATGAAAATTCCATCATCATTTTTCTTTACATGTAGTCTAAGAAAATAATAAGATCTCTCATTAAACTCATATCATATTCCTTACTCATTTTTTTGTGGGAAAATCATGACATAATGATTCTTATGTGGCTCCAAATAGAATATCATCTACACAGATCTAAGTTACTATGTTGTTATTTCTAATGCTCTAAAGCGTTATCAACCATGCTTTTACTAAAACCTAATCTAGAGAAGAATAAGCTTAATCTCTCATAATAGAATTAGGACAGACAATGACAGAAATGCTTTCAAAGTGCCATCTTTAATTTGAACACATGGTTGAGATATAAAAGATCAATGAATTTAGGTAGTTGTTCTACATGTGTAATACCATTAAGAAAGTACTTTTATGTCCATCTGGTATAGTAAAAAAACCTATAATAAGTAAATGCTAATAAAAATCTAATGACATCTAATCTATCTACCAAAACTTATGATTCTTCAAAATTAATCCTATCAATTTGACTATACCCTTGAGCTATTAATCTATCCTTATTTCTAAATTTAATGCCTAAATCTTCAGACATAATTTTGTAGGCTCTTTTGTTTCAATTATATGTTGATATTTGGGCCTACACACTAGCCTTTAAACTTCATTTCATACAAACTGATTCAATTCTTCATTTTTAGCAATTTCTCACGATTCATCTTTTATGCATCATCTATATTCTTAGGATCAACATGGGAAATGAATACAAAAGATCAACCTCTTCTCTAATTTGGCTTCTAATCCTAACTATGTAAAATAAGCTCTTTAGGATGACTTAATGAGTACTTCCATTCTATAGGAAATTCAAGTGTAGGAAGAAGTTCACTACTATTTGTTAGCATATATAGAGCTAGATTTCTAACACATTAATGCCCACACATCCAAATCTCTCGTCCTAGATAATATCATATCTTATTTCACATGCATAGATTCATCAACAACTAAGGTTCTTTTATTAAAAACTCTATAAGCATTATTATAATTTGAGTAAGCTAAGAACACTCTTTCATCCAATCCCATGACAAATTTGATTAGTCTTTTTATTTTTATTTTAATATAACATATTTACATCCAAATACATAAAAGTATGACATATTTTATATTTTCTCATTCAAAATATCATATTGGGTATTCTTGATTGTTGATCTAATCTTTATAGTATTCATCACATAACATGGTTTATTCATTGCTTCAACCCAATTTAGGAAAGAAATATTCACTAATCATTATTCTTGTTGTATTTGATATGATTCTATTTTTCCGTTTCAACTACATCATTCTTCCATGGTTTCCTAAGCATAAGAAGGCATATGTAATCCCTAGTTTAATACAAAATTTTCAATTTTTTAATCTTAAACTTTTCTCTATGATCACTTATGTGATAGGTAACTTCTTTTCTCTTTGAAATCTTTTTTACGAATTTAATAAACTCCAAAATTACATCACTATAGATAATTAGGAATGCTGCGGAAGTTAATCTTGATTAATTATTTATAATGATATATCCATATCTTTTCCCTCCTAAAATAATGTGTAAGATTGGTCCAAATAGGCTCTTATGCAATATCTTTAAAGGTTTTGAGGTAGAAATTTGATATTTGGGATTAAAGGATATACAAATTTATTTTCCTAACTAACAATCAATTCACAATTTGTCCTTAAAAGAATCAAGTTTGGGCAAGCATACAACCAATTCTTGTCTAGAATGTTTAGATATGGTATGCATGCTTCCATGATAGAAATGTCTATGCCAAAGTCAAGGATTTAAAAAATTAGATTTCAAACATATGTCAATCTTAAACATCATACTAAGAAAGAAAAAATTATTTATGTATGACTAGTAAAGTAAAATTCAACCATGAATTTAATCATTCATTATGAAAAAGAGAACTGGATGCCATACCCTTTATCGAATAATTAGCTAACATTGATGAGATTATGTTTTAATCCATGAAATAGTAGGACCTTCCCAATGGTATTGGAGCCAATAGCTAAAGTGTCAACTCTAATTGTTTTCACTTTGGCATTATCTTCTAATGAAACTTAACTATCATCTCTTGATTCCAATAAAGTAAATATTGACAGTCTCCCATCCTATGTCTTGAGCATCCACTATTCAAGTACCATACACTTTCATAGGTCTTAGAGTGAAGGCTTACCTACACAAAATTTAATATGTCATTTTGAGAACCAAAATTAATTTACATCCATCGATGGAGAGAATGACATGATCAAAATTTGTAGGAAGGAATCTAGCTACCAATCTATATGTGTGCCTAGGAATCCAAATATATTGAGGTGTTTTATGTGCAAAATTTCCCTTACACTTTTTAGAAACATATCATAGACACCACAAGTATTGCACCTAAAATATTTGTGTGCATATGGTCTATATTGTATAGTCTTTCTAAAGGTAGTTGAGCCATGATTTGCAATTCTACTAAAAATTTTCAAACAATACAAGTATTTAATTTGGCACATTAGAATATGCCCATCTTCACATGTAGAGCGGATCTTTAATTTATTTTTAAAAAAAATTTATTGAACATTTTACCCTTTCCTTTATAAAGGCTTTTTTAACATCATTCCAAGTTGTCAAATATATTGAGCCATTTCATCGTCATCATTTTCTAAGGATGATGAACCATTATCACTTATATTGTAGCATTTGAGAGATATATTCTTCAATTTTTTTTCCTCGAAGTATCCTTTATATCATCATGTTCTAATTTGTTACTATGAAAATTATACACTCATGACTACTTATGCATGTATACATTCACAAGTATCAAGCAAGTAAAGTGTGGGTTACGCGGAAGGAGGACCCACTCCTCTCTTAGGATAGTTTATCCAGAGACTCACTTAGGAGTTGAAAGGAGATTAATATTGGAGCATAGAGGAACAACACTGGTCACAACCTTGAAGCAACTGTCCCCCACTATACCGGGGTGACCTCATAAGTTCCTCGCTTAGCCAGACATATCTTTATCTTTCTAAGCCATAGTCAACCCTGTTATGCGAGATATATCCAAGAAGCCAATGACACACATCACCTCTTCAAAGACCTCTCTCACGTCAACTTGATGACTACATGTAGATTCTACTCACCCCTCCTCACATTAGAAGGACGACTCCAGATCTTCATCGGATCTGACTTGACTCGCCCTTCTCAACAACCATTATACTCGGCACCAACATGTGACTTAAATAAAAGACTGATAGGACAACCCCCATATCTAGGATACTATCTCTACATCTTTTTGAATCCTATAAAAGGGGGAGGAAGGATAGAGAGAAAAGAGGAAAAAATAAAAAATAAAAAAATAAAAACTTTTTTGTGGGATGAGGATTATTATTTTTCTTCATGAAAACAACTTTTCTTTTGAAAAGGATTCATTTTGAAGAAGGTTCTTCTTTGTTCTAAAACATATGTAAGAACATAGTACAATAGCGAGAAGAATGAGAGAGGTCATATCTAAAATTACATGATTAGATCCATAAAATATTGTAGCATTTTTTTTCCTTTTTCATTCAAGCTCTATAACGGAGAGAACTCACTAGGATTACTCTTTTACATATGGCTTAAATAATAATTTTTTTTTTTACTAATTCCACACCTCTCTCAAGCTCACCTCTTTTCTTCTTCTATCATACTCAAACATCATTACATTCTTTCCACAGGCCTTAAGTTCATAGGTGGCATGAAGTATGATCCGGTATCTTCCACCAAATAAAATGGGATTCAACAAAATCTATCAAAGTTTATGGCTCAAGGGGTTAATAATATTTTCATCAAAACCATATTCTTCAATAGTTTGATTTGATTACATTATTAGAAAGATAGGCCATCAATTAGATATAAAGTTATTATTAAATTTAGTTCCATTCTCAAAAGTTTGCAAGCCCCAATTGAGGATATTTCTATCTGAACTAATTACTTGTTAATGTACTTTATATCCCAAAATAAATCTTTAAAAATCAATTCATGTAAAATTTAAATTGATCAATGGTTACTAAATTAACTCTAACAAGTTCAAAGTAAATCAAATATTAAACATAAGGAATCAAACTTATTTTTTTAATATTTATCTTGATTACATCATAAATCTAGAAATATAAGCTATTTCATGGTGAATTTGAAAATATAATTCATAAAACCCATGAACTTCATCATAAAAAGATTGATAAGAATGAAGAAGAGAGAAGGAAAATAGCATCATGTTGATTTTGTGGTCAAAGTCACCTTGTATTTTCCTTTTTTTGTTAGCATCTTCTTCATCCAATTCTCCCTTCAGTGTCAAAATAAATTTCACACTTAAAAATCCACGTATTTTCTCTTAATGAAATCCCCAACAATTGCAAAAAAAAACTCCCACATGTAAAGTTTTCCCATTATCGCTTTACGTTGCGATATAGGGAGGAATCATTTAGAGCTTTTCTCAAGCATCACATATCTTTCTCATGCAATCATCGTGAATGCTCATTATCTTTTCTTCTTAAAATGGTAATGCTAACCACAAGCCCTCCTCTTCCCATTGTCTTCTTTGCTTATCATTCCCACAACAAGTATAGAATAACATGTCCAACCTCTTCGTTTGATGATTCATTTCACTTCTATAGTCAAAAGATTATGCATCCTCATACAATTATTATAAAAAAACAAAAGCATGCCCTTCCAAAGGTCAATATCATCTTGAACTAGTCCTCTAAAGGGATATGTAAAATAATTTTAGGTGCCTCTAAGATTTTTCTAGCTTCTCCATTATTTACTTAGATTCTCCCATTCAACTTTTTTTACCCTTTCTCTCCCATTAAAAAAAAATTGTACAAGATAAAGAAAGATTTGATGCATTAATATTAATAAGAAAACTCCAAGAAGGTAATTTCATGCCATTTTGATCATTATAGTCACTTTCTCCAAAAAAAAAATAAAAATAAATAAATAAAAGCAAGATTTTTATTCCATTACTCGTAAACACAATGTTGATCTTAGCTCATATCTCTATTTCCTCTACCATTTCGCTACATAATACTATGGCATTCTAACCTATAATAACTTGCAAAGAGAGTCTAACACCACATTCTTCTAGTATTCAGCATGCATTCCACCATGTTCTCATAATTTTCACATTCTAATAGCCACATGTGATGTACACATTAGAAGATAGTTTTTTTATCCAAGGAATTATGAAGAGTCTATGTAAGGAAGGATGGAGAGTGAGTAAAATAGGCCTAAAAATTGGATTTTATGTCAACACTTTGACTCTAAGTGAAAGTTCGTTAGGGATGTTAAGCCCTTAAGAACTAGTCTGAGGATAACCAAGAGGGGGGGGGGTGAATTGATATTTTTAAAAATCTTTCTTAGGCAAATCACAAAACTAAAACCAAAACAATTCACAACAAAGGGTAATTGATGCAGAAATTAAATGCGAAAATAAAACAAAGAAAGATCACACCAAATTTATAGTGGTTCGGTCAGACCTTGACCTACGTCCACTCATTGGAGGCACCCTCCGAGTATTGAACTAACTAAGTGTCTCTCTTTTAGATCCCACAGCTAGGTAAAGAAGCCTTTACAACAGACTCTTTTTCACCAACCCCAGTGCAGCAGAGAACCGACTCCTTTTGCTTCCTCTTGAAGCGGCCAGAGAACCGACTCCTTTTGCTTTCTCCTGAAGTGGGCAGAGAACCCTGACCATTTGTTGAAGTAGACCTCCCAAGAACCTCCCAAGGATGAAGGATGAAGAATGGAGAAGATGACTTGGAATCTTGCTTGGAGCAACCTTTGTGAACCCTCTCACAAACTCGACCTCATAAGTTCTTCTCTCTCTCCCTCTCCCTAGGCTCTCTCAGGTCAAGACAACACTCAAGGTCTTGAGAATGAGAAAATTTAGGTCCTTTAAATAGAATTTCAAGAACCGAAATTATCGTCCATGATGATATTTCTATCTTTCTATACGATACGTACAAATTAAGCTCAATCAACCTAGACGATATGGGACGATCAGAAGAAATTTTGTTCACATCATCCAGGATGATAATATATCATCTTGTACGATCTATTTAAATCACATATTATTGGCCAGACAATCGCTCAAAAAGGGGATTTGGATGATCCAAAGTTAGCTTGATCGTTCTGGCCGATCTCACAATCGTCCCAAATGATTAGTTCAAAACAGAGGAAAAGAGCTGGCCGATGTTTTATCGTGCAGGTGCAACCAAGGTTTTTTGAACTGATCATCCCGGATGATCCTGCGATCATCTAAGATAATGTTTTCGTATCAATCAAGCCTTAATTACTATCCTTAATTACCAGATTAATTTAGGCATAATTGTGTTAAATCGTTCACACCGATGTAATGGATTGGCCTAGGCAAAAATAATTCTTACCTAAATAGATATGGTAGCTGATTATTTCTGATTTGAGCCTATCGTCCTAGCTGATACAAGGATCATCCAGGATGATGTGCTTAATGATTGCTGTCTTAACCAGGATGCCCTAATTAGGATTTCTGTTTTTAGTCGGATAGTCCTGGCCGATATTAACATCGTCCAGGACAATATACTCAAAACAGAAAACAACAGAAAAACCCTCAAGTGTGTGTGTGCAAGGTTACTTAGCATCAGGAACCACTTTATAATGGACTCAAGAAAGGAAAAATTACAAACTGACTCAAACTAAATCTACCCAATCTTGAGCTGACTTTGAGTTGCATTCGATCTTATGGACCTGAAAAGTTAGTAGGCAAAGCAGTCACAGACAATTATGAATGTTTGCTATCATAAAAAAATCTAATCCATAAATTTAGATTTGCAACACTAGGCTCATAATATACCAATAATCTCTCAAGTTCTCTAAATACTAGGTATTGCTCACATAAGCTCAACAACCACTCCATTATAAGGCTCAATGAGTGGTGGATTTTTATGTAAAATGAGATAAATTTAGAGTCAATTTTATGTTATGATAGAAATAGGTTCAACTTACAAAAAACAAAATTGAGTAAATAAATCATAAAAGAATCCAAGGACAAAGGAAATGAAATTTCAACAAATGATAAAGCACGCTCAAGATTTAACTTGTAACAAATAAACACCATGTTAGTCAACACCTACGTGCTTGATAGTGTTGAGTCGCTACCCTATTTTGTTTTAGGCACTCACTTTTAAAAATTTGATATAGCAGATATCACCTACGCACTAGACTACAGTGCCATAATGGTGCACCCTAGACATAATGTAATATAAGGACTTGCAAGAGTACCTTGGTGCTTACCCAAAGCTTCACAACATTACAACACAAACTTTTTTTTATTGGGAAAAAATTTTAAAATCATACTGAAAGATATGAATAGTTACTAAGTAGGTCAAACACAATCAACCAAAGAAACATAAGGAATACTAGATGTCACATGACAAACCTCCAAGGATGTAGAGGGAAAAGATTATTAGGGAACTAGATCAATTTGTATTGATCCTAAGATAAAATTAAGAAAATGTAAATTAAAGAGGCATTAAATCTATTTTATGAGTTGAATAAAAAATCCCAAAACCAAACATAACATTAGAAAAATCATAAATACTTTTTTTTTTCATTTTCCATTCTTAAGACAATGGGATACTCAATTAAGCCAACAAAAATTGAGAAAAAAGAGTTATGCCATTGAAAATCGTTCATTATCTCTTCCATATTAGTTTACCAAAAGAATGTTCAAACAAGAGAAAAATAAAAATTTAATAAGAATTTGTATCTTAGATCATGTTAAAGTAATGAGAGGAAGCTTTTCTTGATATATAGTAAATTTCATGAAAGATAAAGTTAAGGAGAAAAATGTTAACAAATGATGCTTTAACTACTAAAGAGCCCCAAATCCTCTAGTTAAAAGAGGAAGAGCAAAATTTTGAAGCATTTCTACTAATCGCATTTGCATAAGATCTAATATAGTTATTAGAATGACCCTTACCCATTAACATCACAATACCAATCAAGAAGTAAGGAGAAAGAGAGATTTGTATTGATAGCCAAGCGTACTGATGGCATTGGAAAAGAATTAAATACCATCAATATAACAATTGGGCAGCAAAAAATAACAAGCATGCTAGAAAAAAACAAATAAAAGAGTAAGTGCCCTCACTACCAATAAATCCTATCTTTTATATATCTATAAAGTTAAATATGATATTTATAATTGAATATGCCTTCACTCAAATGCCCTTCAACAACATGCTCCTGCAACTCAACTATTGGAAGCAATTTCCACCATTATCCCTTAATGCATCTTGCGAGCATCTCTTGATGTGAATCCCCGACTACACATGAAAGTTCCCTCCAGCATGCATCCATGCCAAGATTCCTCAACTCTCTTCTAGAAAGCAACCTTGTCACTCGCCTTTATTTCCTCATCCCATGCTCACATACATGATTGCATTAGCTCTTCTGTATAGGCTAGGTTTTCTAAAGCTAATGGCTCCCTCTAGGGTTGTTGTCGAATCTTTTAGGCTTGCAGATTAACCCTCCTTTTCACTTACCAAACATTGCTCTCCCCTCTGAACATCACCTAAAATTCCTTATTTTAGATCTACTTTATATGTGTGCTTACCTCATTTGCTCTGCCCTTCTCAACTTTCCATTTCCTTTATCCTAATTACTCAATCATCTTTCTTTATCATAGGTCATAGGGTTATGATGGTTCCCTCCATGTCATTATTACCACCCCCTATTTCAATCGATATGGTCATCTTTGAGGGGGGGAGTAAGTACCTTGGTTTGAGTATGTTGCCATCATTGTTCACTCAATCCTCATTATTTTTTTAACAAAACAAAGTTTCACATTTGCATAAGCAAGCATATATGTTTCAAGACAAACTTGTGCTCATTTGCACTCATGATGATGTCTTTGAACTTGCTAAATCATTTCTTACTTATTGCTAGCAAATTATTTGTGGGTCATCCCAACTTGGATGTCATTCATAAATTCTAATCAAATCTTCAATTGGTTTGTGAATATTCAATTAGATTTTTTTATTATCATCATATCATTATAAGTTTTTCTTTAAAATCATACTACTACAGACTTTTCACCCATTGTACCTACTATGTCAATAGCTTTCCAATATATTGTTGAAATATCATCTCATTTTATTGCTTTAATGGAACTACCTATCACCCTTCCATGGGTGACTTTTTCTTTGTTATATTTACAACACTTTAATCAATCAACTCTATACTCTTTGGGATATATTTTTGATAAACTTTTGTAAGTTGATTGTGCAATTGGTCATCTTTCTAGGCTTTCAATGGCTAGGGTCCTAGTAGAAATTGATGTTACTTCTTGAATTCAAAAGGATGTGTTGATAGGTGCATTATCTTATAATTGTTGGGAGAATGTTACATTTTAAGGCATTCTTAATATTTCTCATTATGCAATAATCTTTAGCCATAATTTTTCTAGTTACTTGAATGCACATCCAAATTTTAAAAAAAAATTATATTAAGAATTAAGAGATATGCTCAAATGATCAAATCTTTACTTATCTTATAGGCTATTATTATTCTTTCTTATCAATTGAGATTTGCACTCAAAATTAGAGTCTAAGTGATTTTTCTCTAGAAGCTAAAACTATTTTGTTTGCCCATGCTAGTTTATAGCTATATTTTAACACCACTTGCAAATAATACCTTACATATTAATCCACATCCTAAGTTCCTCATATTCCTCATATGGGTAAAGTATGAAATGATCATGATTCACTATACTCTCTAGATTTGGATAGGAGACTACTTGGTGATAAGGTGCTAATAATAGGTACTTTCATTTCTTATTCATTAGTTGAGTCCTAAATGAAAAGAAATAAAAAAATTACCACTCTCCTATTTTCACCAAGCTTGAAGGTGACCCAACAAAGTGAATTGCAAACTTTGATTCTTTCTTGTACGACTATGTGAAAATGTTTGATTTCCAACAAAAAATATATCTAAAAAAAAAAAAAAAATTCTGCAGCCCTTCCAGCAAAAAAATTCTGCAGCCCTCTCAGCCCTGTTTCCTAGGTGCCCACCAAGTCGTTGTAGCCTGAGCTGCCTGCGCCCGCTCTCCCTAAAATAATCTGATTTTTCAAATGATTTTTTTAATAAAAAAATTGAATTTTAGTGTCGTACCTTATCAAAGAAGTGAGAGGGAAGAGAGAGAGAATGTTGTTCAGTGCTTCTTCATTCGTCAATTTTATTCAGAGATTTCATCTATTTGTTATAAGTAACTCAAATATCAATTTAGTTTTCAATTATTTTAATTATTATATAGATTTTTTTTATATTGATTTGAATTGATTAATTTCTACAATATTTTGATTGTGATATTTGCATAAGTAAGAAAGGCTGGCTATTAACACTATAAAATGGGTTGGATGTTAAAACATAATACCCTACGTAAGAAGGTTGGCCGACGAGCTTTTCTTTAAAGATGATTGTGGTGTTATCCTTATTGTAGCATGTAACAAATGATCGATTACGCCGACGGGCAGAGAGTGATGACTCTTTATTGATTTAATGAAGTCACCTGTAATAAAACTTGATTAATTGAATATGATAATTGATTAATTGGATAAGTGATAATTGATATAACTTATGACCAACTGAGAATCAGTTGGGATAAAAGATATTGAAAATACAACATTAAAGCTGGATGTCTTGCCTTGTTAAGTCATACATTGATGCATACATATATTGATAGCACTGATGATATTGACAGATGCATTGATAATATTGGATGCATTGATAATATATAAATAGATGACGCATACGAATAGATAAGATAGAATCTTTTAGAGCTTTATGAATGATTTCCACATCATTATTTTAATGATTTATTGAATTTTTAGATTCATTATAATGATTCCTTACTTTTATTATTGATTATTTTGAGTTTTATTAATAATATTTGATCATTAACTATATTGATTGCTATTGATTATATTAGAATCAAAATGCTGAGCTTTTGAGCTCATTATGTGGATTTTAATTATTATGCCCACACATCCAGATCATTGCTAATGAGTTTTATTAATAAACATATCATATTGATTCTTTAGTCCTTAAACTGAAAACTTTAGTGGGTTTTGAAATATAGTTGGGCTTTTGAGTTCATTATGTGGATTTTAATGATTTCAGGCCAGGAAAGGATTCATAACCAGTTGGAATGAGATTGTTAAAGATCCTCAGGTTTTTTAATTATTATTTATTTTCATTTATTCTTTTATAGTAAGGAGCTTGTAATAGATTAGTGATTGTAGTGATCTCCTAGCTAGCATAAATGACAATTTGGGTGAATAAATAATAAAATATCTTGATGTATATGATTTTAATTGCTTTCACTGGTTATTATTTATATTGATGATTTATAGAAGCTCAAGTATATTCTTAAAATGATAAATATACAATTGTTCAAAATTAAATCTTGGGGCATTACACGCCTTGCCCGTCGTAGCTGACTATATGCTCGCCTCCTCGCCGGCAATGCCCCTAACTTGTCTGCATCTGTCTGTGCTGGCTTCAGCCTCACTGGCTGCCCTTCAGCATTGCTCGCACGCGTGACACGTGTGCGATTTGAACTCTACTAATCGGGAAGGTCATCAAACGCCCAAGCACTCCACTATAAAGGAAAAAAATGTTTTGAATGTTACTCTTTTATATTTAAATTAGAAATATATGAAAATTAAAATGAATTTATTAATTAAAATAAAATATTAAAATTAATAATAAATTAAATTAAAATTAATTAAAATAAAATTTTAAAATTACAAATTAATTAGAATTAAATATTAAAATTAAGAAAAAATAAAATATAATATTAATTTATTTCTTCACAAATCCGCCAAAAATAGTTAGGAAAATTTCCACTGGTATTTTGCCGGAAATTCCATTGGAAAGTTCCAACGAAAAAAAAGGCCACCGAAAATTCCAACGGAAAATTTCCCAACAGACATTTTGTCGGAAATTCTAGAGGAAAATTTTTAGTTGAAATCCATCATAAATTCCGTTTGAAATGCCCCTAAAAAATTCCAATTGTAATTCACATTTTTCCTATAGTGTGCTATTGCAATCTTTATTTTATCCGATATATTTTTTCTTTTTAATCTAACAATTCATGTTAAATATCCTTATTATCTAATTATAAATTTATGATCAAAAAAATTATAATATTTTTATTTCAACAAGTTCTTAAACAAGTGCACAGTAGTATCAAAGAAAGTCTTAGCTACATAGAAAATCATTGACTTAGTAGTTGATGAGTATCTAATTACTACACTTCTATCCATTAGAAATGAAGTATTCAATGAACAAATTGACAAAACAATCAGTTTCATAAATAAAACCAATAACAATTCAAATAAAAAAACTTGAACGTTAAAATGAATAAACTAAATTGAAAAGAATCCAAACAAATACTCCTCCCACTATCTCAAGCTTAAAAGGAATAAATCAACTGACCAAGAGAACTACATAATGCAAATGAAAGAAGATTGACATTCTCGATTTGATTATTATTTCCTATAGTGTGGAGCATAGAGGAAATGAACCACAATGTCAGCCATTAAACAAGCACAAGTCCAGTACCAAATGATCTTTAGTGTCCTCCATACCTTCTCTAAGTTATAGAATAAAATTTTGAGAAGGTATAACAATGAAAAATGGCATAAAAAAGGGAAGAAAACTGACTAATAGGACATGCAGCAAGCAGTCTTGTTTCCACCTGGTTGCTCGGGAGTGATAGCTATCTTAGTTCCCTTAAGAAGAGTTGAGTTTCCACTGGACTCTGCTTCATTGGCAACAAGAGCCTTTTTACTGATTATACGGTAAATCTCGGTTAGAACAGTGTGGAAGGCAGTTTCTACGTTAGTAGATTCGAGAGCAGAAGTTTCCATGAAGAAGAGGCTCTCACGCTGCGCAAATTCCTTGGCATCCTCGGCGGGGACAGCTCGAAGAGTGCCCAGATCAGATTTGTTTCCCACAAGCATAACAACAATGTTCTTGTCAGCATGGCCGCGTAGTTCCTCTAGCCACCTTGCCACATGATCAAAAGACTGGCGTTTGGTCATGTCATAAACAAGCATGGCTCCAACAGCTCCTCTATAATAAGCACTAGTCACCGCTCGGTATCTGACGATTAAAAATCAAAGGATGATAAGAGAGATTATAATGACATAATAGTTTTGAAAAATTTTATGCGAATAAAAGACTTTCATGGGCTTCTATTGTTTTCAAAGCAAATTTACGGGTGCTCGAAAGATTGACTGATTTTGTCGCAAAAAGATGATGATAAACGTAAACAAAAGATCACCTGATTTAGGTCTCGTTTGGGACGGCTTTCCTGTTGCTTCATAAAATAATTTTTTAGTATAAAAATTAAAATTTTTTTAACTAGAAAATTGTTTTAAGAAGCAGCAAGAAAGTCGCCCCAAATGAAGCTTTAAAAGCCTTAGTTTTGATTTAGTTATGATATTAGTTGGATTATAAAGGCTATTACAGATACAGCCATGCCTGGATAGCCGTGCCTTAATATTTAGTACTATCAAGAGGGAATGGTATAGGGAAGGTTTTCTAAACTGGAATCTATCTTGTGATCAACATCTAATTCCCAAAGAGTAAGCCAAATATCACTATTTGCAAAGCAATAAAATATAATGTAAGACTACTTAGTGCGTGAAATGATAAAATATCAGCCACTAATTAATTCAAACTGCATCTTTAACGATCTTTAAATGAAACAGACTCTCATTATTGTAACTTGAGAGGGACAAGTAGTCATAAATGAAGATCAAGCTAAGACCAGCATTTAGAGACAAGAAATTACTCTCAAAGCCCATTTGGTTGCAGGAAATTGGAAAATATATTTTGGGAATCGGTGCATTTAAAATTCCATCATTTTTCCGGATGCATTTTTCACTCAAATCTATAAAGACACTTACAGAAAATCGCCAATCTTATCAATAGAATCAAAGCATTTTTTAAGCAAAAACATAGACCCGTGCTTAATCCTATTGATAGGACTGGAGCATTTTTCCTATCAAAATATAGACTATCAATCAATTTTTGAGTTTGCATAATTACTAAAGTTGAAACAACTAAGAATCTTTAACGTCCAATTCTCATAAACACATTCTACTAGTTAACTTTGGAATTTTTATTTGTATACCACCCAAAACCTTCATATATACAAGCATAACACTCTTAACATCTAATCAGTGAATGATGATCATAACTGAAACAATTAAGTAAACATTATTAATTTATGATCACATATCCACACGATCCTTAAGGAAAAAAATATTACATGCTCCTTATTGACATGTGTTAGAAAGAGTATGTAATTATAAATTGTAAAATAATGATAGTTCTTTGATGTTTTAGCTCTTATCATCATGAGAACACCAAAATATGAAGGATGATCTATGATTTGATATAAAATGTGCTCTAATCCTATTGATGGGACTGGAGCATTTTTCCTTATAAAATTATGAACCATCCATCAAATTTTGATGTGTACATAAAGACTAGTTAAAACAACTAAGTATCATTAATATCCACTTCACATAAATGCAATCTCCCTATTAATTTTAGAATTTATTTGTATACCATCAGAAATCTTCATATTTACAGACATACCACCCTCAACATCTAACTCTTACTAATATAATACTATAAATCTTTTAATTATAAGCATTAATAGTTGATTTAAAATTCTTAACTGAGTTAAAATTAATAATAAAAACAATATTTGATGTGTGTTCTTCTTTTTAGCATGATTGCTAAATTAAACTGATGGGGTCGCAACAAGGGTTTAACCCTTCTTGAAGGTTTGTTGTTTGAAGTCTAACTACCATCTTATAGAATTTTCCCTTAACTTTGAGGCGGGCTTTTCTATCTCACGAGCCCAATGCATTCATGTTCTTTAACCATCCAACTTGAAATTTTACTAATAATATCCCCATCTATTTCACCATCACTCTGAACAATAGACCAAAGATATCGAAAACGTTTACTCTTATTAATGACTTGATCGCCCAAAGTCACAATCTCTCCACTAGATCTATCACTACTAAAGTTAAACTCCATTGTTGACCTCGATTTTCGTACAAGTGCCCTCGAGGGACTTGGGTTGATTTAATTGAACCTCTTTGAGTCTAGTTTAATCCAGATCAATGCCGATTTACATCTGATGGGGTTGATTCAAATTCGATTCCATTAAAATTGACTCGATAAAAATTCAATGGAACTTGAATCCACTTGAAATTGGGTTAAATTAGACCAGATCGCATTCGATTAAATTAGATCCGTTCTTTTTTTAGCCCCGTCGAGTTTGATTTGATTCAAGTTGTCATTTTATTTAAATTTAATTGTATTAATTTGATCAAATCAAATTGAACCCAAACTGACCTAAATCAACTTAAATTAGACCCGGTTCAGGTTCAATTTGAGCCTCAATTGGCTTAGCTTAATATTGATTAAATTCCAAATCCCTTTTTATTTAGTTTGAATTCTTCTCTAAATCAGGAAGTTTAATCAGAGAGCCAACGACGAGCTGCAGTGGTTCGTATCTGATCCTCGGCAGTTGCAGACTCCATTCGCATGCTAAAGCCAATGCGAGGATGGATAGCGAATGGCGGGCTTCTCCTTTTGGCATCAACGTGCAATTACCAAAGAACGAAGGCTTTAGACGAAGGAGGGTTTTTTTTTATTCCATTCGGCTCCTGGCATCCGAACTCTCCCTCTCTCACACTTGTTTTCGCACACAAGGGCCAAACACCCTGCCCTTTTTCGGTCTCTTTGCTCCAGGAGTTCACCTCCCCCTCTCTCGTTCTCGCCCTTTTCGCGGAAGGCCCAGGCAAAATCTCCATCTCGCCATCTTCCTCTACTCCGACGCTCTCCAGCCGAACCCGAAGCCGGATTCGCCCACCTCCCCGGCCTCAATCGAAGCCCATTCTTCTTCTTTAAGGCAGGTAACCCCTTTCCCTACTTCTTCTTCTTCTTCTTCTTCTTACACATCCCATTCTTCTTTCCTTTCTCTCATTCTCACTGATTTTTTTTTTCTTCTTCTTCTCCTTCTTAATCTCCTTCCTTTACCTTAGCTACCATGACTTCTTCTCATTTTAATCTAGAATCTTGCGGATAGTCTAATCAATGATAAGTCACATTTATGCAAAGTTGATTTTTGGCTAAAACTGAAAGTGTAAGTGCAACTTTATTGGGTTTATGTCCTTACATCTATAATCCTCTTACTCCCATGGAATTCATTCACTCCTTATGTTAAAATCAATGGTGGCTTGTGATGAACTAATGATAGTAGGTGATTTTATCACGATGTGTTAATTTATATTTCTCTCAAATATGTTGATTTGTCTTGTCTTAGAATAGACAATCGGTATATGAGACTTACGCTTGCTTCTTGTCATGTGATTTTGAGTTTTAGGTGTAAATCATGTAAAGTCATAAGAGGTCATGTTGTTGTTTACCGAAATATGCACATGAGATGTTTGTAGTAATGCATACTAGAAGATAGCTAGTATATTTATGCTTTGTCTCATCTATGCCTCTCTTTTATGGATATGGAAGTTCCGATAGGGTGAAGAACATACGTTCTAAACCTATTTTCCTTGCAAACAATTGGCGAATACCTTACTTCATAAGGAGATTTAGTAGTTTGAGCTATATATTTCTTTCCTTAAGGAAATTTTCCATCTTTTGCTAGTAAATGCATTTGAATGATTTTTGGTGTAGAGGGTTCACTGGTTTTTGTTGAAGGAAAAGTTTGGGAGATGATTATATCAACGCTCGGCAATGTTGATTTGTTTCTAACTCTTTTATTATTTGTCAAATCGATTGTTTGTTATTAATGAGCTTTGTGTAGATTGTGGAAGGTAGTGAGAAGCCATGTTGATTTCTTTTCAAAATATGCGTCTAAAGTGTTTGTGATAATGTTTGCTAGGAAAAGATACATGTTAAAAAAATGTTGGGGGTTGTTAATGCATCCGTACTTTATTTCACATATGCTTTTAGTGATCTTAGAGGTTTTTTTTAAAATGAAAAGTATGTTTATTTACATGTGTTACATGCATACAAGCTAGCTCACATTGGATTCTATGATAGCTTGCAATAGATGGGTTGCAAATGAAGTTAATTCCGTTAGACCGTTACAATGCATTAGTTTGATGAATATTTTGATGGTTAAAGTCATATAGTGGGTTGAATGTTCAGGAAGATTTGGGAATCTACTGCATGAAAAATGCTTGCATGTGTGGGAAGATTTGGAACTTTTGCATCTTTACTATTCTGCTTATACTCCATTCATTAGTATCATTATGAGAACTTGTTAGAGGACTTTTATGTATATTCATGTCATAAAGACTCGTTTTGTCTTGAAAATCTCTTGGAAATGTTTGAGATGTTGAAGGTTATGTGCGATGAGTTGAATAATATGTTGGAGATGATTTCTTAATATGAATGACCCATTCATGCTAATTATGCAAGTTCGTTGGAAAAATTACATGATTGTGTTGATTTGTTATCATGAGATTTATTTAATGCGAGTCAAAGAAGTGAATGAGCACAAAAGTTCTGTAACTTTCATTTACATACATTCATGATCACTTGATGCATCTTTTTGAGGTGGGAGAACATGCATATATTTTATGATTCTTTTGTAAGTTTGATTTGATGTGATGCAAATTTTATGTTGGGAATAACTTTATGCAATGCGAATTGTTATGAGCATGGGTATTTCCTTCACATTTTCTTTCTTATAGAGGTGTTGAGTGTATGTTTCGCAATGACTATCTTTCTAGAATGAAGGTACTTGAATAAAATTCTTTCTTAAAATGAGCAACAAGTTTTATCAGTTTCCTTTATAGAATTCAGATAAGAAAGCTGAAACCTTTTTTTTATTGGACCTTTTAAATTGAGATGACAATACTGAATTCTCTATCAAGCTTTATGTTTCATTAGTTTCATGTATTGAAGGTTCTCTCATGTATAGTTAAAAATGCTTTGATTAGAAAATCTTATATGTGTGCTTGCACTTGTACAACTTCACTTATACTTAGCCTGTTAGTATCATCATGAGGGTTTATTAGAGAATCTTCATGTGCTTTGTAGTTTATTTGTGAGCTTAACTTGATTTAATAAAAGCTTGACATGCTTCATGAAGTAGTTTTGTTTTAGCTTTGGAATGAATTGCCAGCATCATGTTGGAAGGTTTTATGAACAGTTTCGAGTTGAAAAGTTTTACGAATTGCTTCATATGGGAAAAGTATTATGAGTCACTTTATATTAAAAAGTTTTTGCGAATATTTTATGACAAAAGTTTCTCTTGCGAAGTTTTCTTGTTGGAGAGTTCTCATAGTTCTATCCCACGCCAAAAGAAAAAGAACTCGTTTGTTTATGTCGAAAAGAGCTTTGGTGGATTTCTTATGAGAAAAATTTTATCTGTCGCTTCATTTGGGAGGTTTTACAAATTATGTTGGTATTAAGAATTCTATGAATGGCTTTGTGTTGCAAGTCTCTTTAAGTCTTCTTAGAATGAAGAGATCTTTCATGTGTGAGTTGTCTTTCTTTTATTTGTATTTGCTTTTAAAGATAGGTTTGGATAAATGCGAAAAAAAAACTTGTTTGGATTTTAGTTTTGGAAACTTGTTTCCCCTTCGTTACTTTGAGTTTTATTTGGGAAATAGTGTGGGTGTTTCGAGTGCTTGTTTTTGGAATGTGGGAAGAGTAAAATAGCATCAAGACCCATTTTCTTTCATTCATGTTTGGCTTGAGCTTTGAATTGGAGTGAATGGTGTTTTAGAGGCATGTTTAGCCTTAAAGAGGCATGTCTAATAGTGAGATGCTTACATTTTTATTTTTACTTTTTTTTTTACTCATTTCTTTTAGCATTTTTGTCGCATTTCTCTTTATTTCTCTTCTTTCTACTATTTTTCTACCTGTGCTTTGAGATTAAATGTGGTAAAAATGCTTACAAAAATGGAAAAAGCTAAAAGATAAATGACTCAATCATTATAAAAGCCCGAAAAAAATACGTTCTTAATTTATTGAATTTCATTTTTTTTATTATCTGCTTATTATATATGAATGTGCTCTGATATAACCATTCTCTCTTTTTTGTGTTTTTTGTGAGGTGCTTTTGGAAAGCAAAAGGGAGGAAGCATTGGAGCACTAGACGAAGGAACATGAACAGTCGGATCCGAGCATCAGTCTCCCCCATTCAGTATGGTGGGGGCGCTACGGGCAAAACCACCGGATCATAACCCCCGGTGCTGTAAGTCTTCTTAAAACTTAGAAATCCTTTAGAAGCCCTCATGGTTGTACGCTCCCCACCTTTTAGGGCATTATAGAAACTTCAATTTCATTAGGATATTCTAATTTCTTTTATATCCCTAAATATATTTACACACACGTATGTCCAAAAGGGTTAGAAACAAAACTCATTTTTGTCCCATAACTCTAGTGACACCTAAGGACAAAAATTAAGAATCATGTCTTAAATAACATAGACTTAAGATGCATGCTCTTTAAAGGATAGAGACATTAAACATAAAAAATTTAGTGACACATTTTCCTAGGATTAGTGTGCCTTAATCTATTAATAATCAACCAACCAAATAATTTTTATAATCCAACTCAAAAATATATTAAAACATTTAACTTTTAATCAAATCATAATTAAAGTGTATAATCACTAAAATGCAAAACTTAAATTAAGTCTAACCAATCTATTAATCATCCTTCAACACACTTAAAATCTAAAAGATGTAGACTATATTAGGAGAGCAAACATAAACTAAAATTTGCTAGAATAAAAGACTTCTAAAGCTCAAACCTTAAGCTAACCTTTTAAAAATCAATCAACAAACCTCTTAATTAATAAATCACTTAGTTCATATTTTTTTTAATTTTTAATCAACTAAATTAACTTAACAAAATTGGTTACCACTTGGTAACCCAGACCTACAAGACTATTAAGTTAGCCTTAAGAAGGGTGAAATAAACCTCACGGTCTCAGTGAGCAACAAAGATGGTAATCAACTAAATACTAAAATAAAACCTTTAAAATCAATCTTAAAATACTAATATTTAAACTTAAATTAAAATTTCTCTTTTGGCCTTTAACAAATTAAACAGAAAGCAACTATAATTAAATGATCCTATATAGGACATAACTAAAACTACACAGCCTGCTATACACACCTAGAATTGTTTATTAGAACACGACTGCTAGCTTTAGCTTAGTTTGGTGTTTTTCTTTCTTTTTGCCTCTATGTTGTGGCGCCTTGCATGGGAAATGTGTTGTTTGTTTTGTTGTTTGTCTTAGCTTTCTATAATATTTTCTGTGATGATTACTAATTCTTTTTTGTACTTTGTTGTGAGTGATAAACTACCCATATGTTAAGAATGCTTTTGATACTAACGATGTTTTCCTATAGATGGTCGTGCTCATAACAGCGCTAAAGGGGGCTAAAAATAAAGTAAATATATATAACTACCACAGGTGCTTCAGCTGCTTAGCCCCCAAATAAAAAAGAACACGGTCAAATGTGATTAGTTTGAGCATTTTTATTTTCATATATATAACTGTTTGAGATGTTTAATTATAACTGTTTAGGATAACCCTGGTGGAGAGTTTAAATTTTATTTTTATAATTATGATGTAATGTATTTAATGTCAAGAGTTGTGAAAATCTATAAAATGAGGCATTTTTTAAATATAGAGGGTCCAAAAGGAAAAGAAAGTCTCTTATAGAGAATTTCATTTTCATTTAGGCATCCTTTTGGAGGACACACTACGAGGAACCCGAAGGAAGAAAGATAATCCATAAAAGAATCAAGAAAGTGAATATAAAGACCAAGATAAAAATGCTTTTTTTAGGATTTGCGTCGTTCCCTAGGAGTAGAATCTGGATTGTTGTCAGTGGAGCCCGGCCACCACTACTTTTTTGTACTCTGTGATGTATATTATATAGCACTTGTCATGGACTTTAGATGCTCTTTATGTTGTTTTTGTTGTGATGGTTTGCTTAATCTATTTGCGCAGTAGAATTGGTATATTTTTCATAGATTTCTTTTTTTGCATGTTCATGTGGCTGACTCGCTAGGCTCTTAGGGATAAAATTCTTTTACTCGCAATTAATAATAAATTTTAAAAATTAAAAAACATAGAAATATAACGATCTATGAAATAGCCGAAATCATCCGGGGTCGTATGCATATCAATGCATCCTCTCTTCCTTGCTTAAACACTTCTCCGCGTGCGGGTAGAGTTCAGATAATCCGACCTATGAGGATGAGGTTCTGAACTTGGGGAAGTTTAGTCTTTCTTAAAAAATATTTTATAACTCCTTTTTAAAATTTCAAGCATATCTGATTTGGATACTTTAAATTAGCATGCATTGCATTAATAACTAATTAAAATTAAAATTTAATTGCATTAGTTTTAGATGCAAATACCACTCATAAGTACGAGGCTATTTAGGAACCTCTTTAGATGTTGGCCTCGAATTCCAAAAAACTTATCCACCTACCCATCTTTCATATGGACCAGACAACATGGATTTTATACGACTAGGTGGTTTTAGGTGATTTCTTTTTCAGGCAAGGTATAAGCCTATATTGCATTAATTAGATCGTGGATGTTACTATAGTGTATACGATACTACATCACTTATAGATTTAGAATCTAAGGCTAGTGGTACAAGTGTGCCGTTATACGCCTTATCCGTGAGTAAGCTCTCTATTCTTTCGGAGGCTATAAATTCTATATATCCGCATCACATGGATGACGTCACCTCTGTCTTTCTCTCACGCATGCTTGAATGCAATTATCTTTTCTTTTTCTCCAGTTTCCCTTCTCTGGATCGGCCGGGTGATGATATTGAGCCACGTATGTTGATTAAACCAAATTGAGCTAATGTATCGAATGGGGGAAATCTCGTGCTTTTGATTAGGTTATATATATTATTACCCATCGAGGTGTGTAGGTGAAAGTCACCATCCTCCATGGTTAATCATATATATAATCTCATATGTCATCCCATTGGTCTACTTGCATAGGGTGTAAAGAACTATGATTGTTTTGTACTACGTGATAGTGCAGTCATACCCTTTGTATTCTATTACACGCGAGCAGAGTCTTTTCGGAGACCTACATCCATATATTCAGATTTAGATCTATACAAATGAATGCCTTCAAACTCTAAGGTTGACAAACATAATTCAAGTTTACCTTCAACTCCCTCTCTAGTCTTATCAACAAGAAGAATATCATCAACAAAAAGCATAGATCAAGGTACAACCTCTTACAAATGTCTAGTTTGAACATCCATGACTAAAGATATGGGCTTAAGGCTAATCCTTGATGTAATTCAACAGAATTAGGAAAATACTTGGTCAAACCACCTTGTATTTGAATACAAGTAACAACTCATACATACATATCCTTAAAGACTTAAACATAAGCATTATTAATCCCTTTCTTTTCTATAACTCTCCATAGCACTTCTCTTGGAACTTTATCAAATGCTTTCTCTAAATCAATAAATATCATATGTAGATCCTCCTTATTCTCAATATACTTCTCCATCAAACCTCTCAATATATGTATAGCTTCCAAAGTAGACCTACCTGACTTGAATCCAAATTGATTTTGATAAATATTAGTAACACATCTAACCTATGCTCCATAACTCTCTCCCATAATTTTAAAGTATAACATATTGACTTAACTCATTTATAATTCACAAAATCTTGTGAATCAACTTTATTCTTAAAAATAAGAATCAACACACTTATTTTCAACACATATGACATCTTTTTAGTCTTCAAAAATAATATTAAAAAGTTTAGTAAGCCAAGAAATTTCTTTTTCTCCTAAGAATTTTCATATCTATATTGGAATATCATCAGATCCAATAGTTTTTCCATACTTTATTTTCTTTGAAGCCTCTCTAACCATCAACTATAACTTCAAAAAATCAAATATTATTATCAATACGAGAGAAGACATAAACTTCTCTTATTAATTATTAAGTATAAGAAAAATTGTGCTTTAACTACAACTTCATGTGTCCATCCAGCATACCATAAATGCTCCCACAATTAGGAAAAATTCTAACAAAAAATGAGATATAGCTAACCAACATCTACGACAGAGATAATCGACTACAACAATTTAACAGCTAAGCCAACAAAAAAATTTAACTCATTGATGAGGATATCTGACCTTGGAGAGTCTACCAGAGGCGTGGCCGTCGATCTACGACCACGATTGCGCCGCTTTATTTTTTATTATCATTGTATTAGATTTATTATTGATGTATTAGTTTATGAATACTTTTTTCTTTTTTGCCCTCACTTAAGCGCCTAGTCATGTGTATGCCCTAAGGGCAAGTTAGTCTTAATAGTTTTCTTCATTGTATTGGCTATTTAAAGCTTATCCCTCCATCTTTGAGGGTTAATGCATAATATTATGAAAAATTTCAGCAAAGGTTCCTTGAGTGCTTGAGAGAGATCGTTCTGGTGAGAACTCTAGGTGAGGGAATCAGATTACCCACCAGCCGCAAGAAGTGTCCGAGCTTATGGTTACCTTCTTCCTTCTTTCTTCACTCCTCTCTTGCCCACCAACTAAACTCTATCCGTAGCCGTCGGCCAAGCCCACACAACCCTCCCCTTCTCCACCTCTCGGCCAAACCCCTTTCAAATTTTCAAATTAATTTGAATTTGGAATCCTTTCCTAAAATAAGATTGATTTAATTTGGAAACTTCTCAATCTTCTCATATCTGAAATTAATTAGGGATTCTCGTTTAATCCTCTTTCCTTAATTAGCATCCTAAGTTTGGAAAGGAATTTCAAATTCCCCAATCAAACCTTATGCATGGCCGGCCCACCCCCTTTTCTGTAACTCTCCATAACACTTCTCTTGGAACTTTATCAAATGCTTTCTCTAAATCAATAAATATCATATGTAGATCCTCCTTATTCTCAATATACTTCTCCATCAAACCTCTCAATAAATGCATAGCTTCAATAGTAGACCTACCCGACTTGAATCCAAATTGATTTTGATAAATATTAGTAACACATCTAACCTATGCTCCATAACTCTCTCCCATAATTTTAAAGTATAACATATTGACTTAACTCATTTATAATTCACAAAATCTTGTGCATCAACTTTATTCTTAAAAATAGGAATCAACACACTTATTTTCAACACATATGACATCTTTTTAGTCTTCAAAAATAATATTAAAAAGTTTAGTAAGCCAACAAATTTCTTTTTCTCCTAAGAATTTCCATATTTATATTGGAATATCATCAGATCCAATAGTTTTTCCATACTTTATTTTCGTTGAAGCCTCTCTAACCATCAACTATAACTTCAAAAAATCAAATATTATTATCAATACGAGAGAAGACATAAACTTCTCTTATTAATTATTAAGTATAAGAAAAATTGTGCTTTAACTACAACTTCATGTGTCCATCTAGCATAGCATAAATGCTCCCACAATTAGGAAAAATTATAACAAAAAATGAGATATAGCTAACCAACATCTACGACAGAGATAATCGACTACAACAATTTAACAGCTAAGCCAATAAAAAAATTTAACTCATTGATGAGGATATCTGACATTGGAGAGTCTACCAGAGGCGTGGCCGTCGATCTACGGCCACGATTGCGCCGCTTTATTTTTTATTATCATTGTATTAGATTTATTATTGATGTATTAGTTTATGAATTTTATTGTACTTTTTTCTTTTTTGCCCTCACTTAAACGCCTAGTCATGTGTATGCCCTAAGGGCAAGTTAGTCTTAATGGTTTTCTTCATTGTATTGGCTATTTAAAGTTTCTCCCTCCATCTTTGAGGCTTAATGCATAATATTATGAAAAATTTCAGCAAAGGTTCCTTGAGTGCTTAAGAGAGATCGTTCTGGTGAGAACTCTAGGTGAGGGAATCAGATTACCCACTAGCCGCAAGAAGTGTCCGAGCTTGTGGTTACCTTCTTCCTTCTTTCTTCACTCATCTCTTGCCCACCAACCAAACTCTATATGTAGCCGTCGGCCAAACCCACACAACCCTCCCCTTCTCCACCTCTCGGCCTAACCCCTTTCAAATTTTCAAATTAATTTGAATTTAGAATCCTTTCCTAAAATAAGATTGATTTAATTTGGAAACTTCCCAATCTTCTCATATCTGAAATTAATTAGGGATTCTCGTTTAATCCTCTTTCCTTAATTAGCATCCTAAGTTTGGAAAGGAATTTCAAATTCCCCAATCAAACCTCATGCATGACCGGCCTACCCCCTTCTCTCTAATTCAATTAACCCACATTAATTCCCATTGAATCCAAATCAAAGCTACCATTGAATCCAAATCAAAGCTTCCCCCCCCCCCCTTTCTTCATCCCTCCTACCTAATTAAATTATGCCCTTAAACTCTTAAATCAACCCTCCTTAAACTTTCCCAACCCTAGCCATCTCCTCTCAAGTTCTCCCTCATTTTCCCCTCTCTTTACCTAAAATTTCTGCTAGCTGTCCACATATTTCAACAAGATCTACTTGCTGTCCTGCATCCCTGAAGGTCACGACTTGCTGTCCAACAGCTCCCAGCATCCTATAGTTGCTGTCCAAGACTTTTCGAAACATTGTAGGTTGTTGTCCAGAGAATTTCAGCAAGGAGTTTTACTGTCTAGCCCTCCGGAACGATACCGTTCGCTGTCTAGACTTTTCTGGACATTGTTGGATTGCTGTCTAGGGAATTTCAGCAAGAAAATTTGTTGTCCTGCTCTCCGGAAATCCACTACTTGCTATCCCGAACTTCCAAACTCTAATAAAGGTGAATCTCTTCTCCAAAATCTTTTCCCTTCAAAATCTTACCTTAACTTGTGGTTTTAGTTGATTCATAAAGGTTGTGTTAACTCCCTACGCTAAGCCTAGTAATTTAGAGAGTTGAATGAGGGATCTATTTTCATAGTAACTAGTCTCATTGTTAACTTAGGGATTTTTCATTGAAAATCTTCCATGTATGTTATGCTTAAATAATTGATTATTTTGTTATCTTAACACCGAGAAACCCTGACCGACCACCTTTTGGTCCTACCACACCCTGTCCTGACTTTAGGAGTAAGCCTCCCACCCAGGAACCAAGTGCTTTCGATGCCAGGGGTATGGGCATATATCCTCTCAATGTTCTAGCCCCTACAAAGTCACTATTATTGAGGAGATCACTGAAGAAGAACCTGAACCCGAGGCCGATCAAATTCACCAAGTTGAAGATGAGGGTGAATTCTTTGAGGAGCATGATGACACTGCTGTCATCCATTGCATTCAGAAAGTAGACACCTCTCCCATCTGCGTGGTGAGATGCATACTGTCATAACCTATTGCCATTGATGACTGGCATAGGACTGCAATCTTTCACACATATACCAAAATAAATGATAAGAACTGCAAAGTCATGGTGGATAGTGGAAGCTGCATCAATGCTCTCTCCTCCAGCATGATGTCTAAGCTTAGACTATCTGCCATTCTTCACCCCAACCCCTACAAGATAGCCTGGATCAACTCCACTGCATTAGAGGTGAAGGAACGAAGCCTCATAACAATCTCTTTTGTTGACTATAAGGAGAATGTATGGTATGACGTGCTGATTATGGATGTTGGACAAATCATTCTAGGGAGTCCCTGGCTATTTGACAATGAAGTTCACATCTATGGGCGTTCAAACACCTGCCTGTTTGAACATGTGGGTAAAAATATCAAGCTTTTGTCATCGCAACCCAGGGTTAAGGATGATCCTAAACCCAATCCAGTCAAGCCCAAGAAGGGGTTAAATCTTGTGACAGCCAAGGTCTTGGATTTTGAGATTGCCTAAGGAGCTCCTCTGTAAGCCCTAATTGGCCGTGAGACTCCACTGAGTTTGATGAACTTATCCCTCAGCAGGTCCGAAATATACTAAGTAACTTTGTTGATGTCTTCCCTGATGATCTCCCTGATTATTTACCTCCACTTAGAGACATTAAGCATACCATAGACCTCGTCCCTGGAGCCTCCCTCCCTAACCTGCCCTACTATCACATGAACCCCACGGAACATGTTGAACTTAAGAAGCAAGTAGACGAGCTACTACAACGGGGAGTTATCAAAGAAAGTCTTAGCCCTTGTGTTGTACTGTCCCTTCTTACGCCAAAGAAGGATGGTACACAGAGAATGTGTGTTGATAGCCGTGCTATTAACAAAATCACTATCAAATATCGTTCTCCTATCCCGAAGTTAGACGATATGCTTGAAGTGATGACGGAAGCCACTCTATTCTCCAAAATCAACCTTAAGAGTGGGTAGCACCAGATTCGAATCTGACCTGGTGATGGGTGGAAAACTACCTTTAAGACCGAGGATGGTCTATATAAGTGGATGATCATACTATTCGGGTTGAGTAACGCCCCGAATACTTTCATGAGGATCATGACCGAAGTGCTGCGCCCTTTCATGGAAATGTTTGTCATTGTCTACTTAAACAACATCTTTATTATAGTCAATCTGTGAGTCAGCACTTAAACCACTTAAGGCAGGTCAGTGAAATCTTAAGGAAGGAGCAATTTTATGCAAATTTTAAGAAGTGCACCTTCCTTGTTGACAGTGTTATCTTTCTGAGCTTTATTATTTTAGCCCAAGGGGTCTCTGCAGACCCCGAGAACGTGAAAGCCATTGTAGAATGACATGTTCCTCAGAACATCCGGGAAGTCCACAGCTTCCACGGTTTAACCACCTTCTATAGAAGATTCATTAGAAACTTTAGTACCATTGTATCTCCTATCACTGACTGTTTCAAGAAAGGGGACTTTCACTGGACCTCGGCTGCCACCAAAGCCTTTGAAGAAATTAAGAAAAGAATGGTGGAAGCCCCAGTGATGAGACTTCCTGACTTCTCCAAAGTCTCCGAAGTTACCTGCGATGCTTCAGGTGTCGGAATTAGAGGAATCCTATCCCAGGAAGGTCAACATGTTGCTTATTTTAGCGAGAAGCTAATTGACATTCGACAACGCTATTGCACATATAACAAAGAGTTCTATGTTGTGATCCAATCTCTTCGTTATTAGTGACACTACTTGCTCCCGCAAGAGTTTGTTATCTTTTTGGTTCACGAGGCTCTACGTTATATCAACTCTTGGAAGAAATTGAATGCACGTCATGATCAATGGGTAGAATTTTTACAAGAATACAATTATACCATTAGGCATAAGACAAGAGTTAAAAATAAAGCTGCCTATGCCCTCAGTTGTCGTATGATGACTACCACTGAATGAGGGCAGAAGTTATCAGGTTTGCGCAAGTTAAGGAAAACTATTTGGAGTGCCCCGACTTTAAAGAGATTTACTCCCTTTTGTCCATAAGTAACACACGCCTTGTGAATGATTTTCTCTTAGAGGACGAATATCTTTTCAAAGTCCAAAAACATTGCATCCCTAGCACTTCCTTTAGGGAATTCCTTCTTTGGGAACTTCACGACGAAGGTCTCGCCGGACACTTCGGTCGTGTTAAGATTATAAAAGCCGTAGAGTACCACTTCTTCTAGCCCAGCCTGAAAAAGAATGTTGGCAAAATGGTCAGTAGGTGCCACACTTGCCAACTGGCCAAGCAACATAAACAAAACACTGGTCTCTACACTCTTCTTGTTCCTAGTTGTCCATGGCAAGATGTTAGCATGGACTTTGTCCTATGTTTGCCCAAACCTTTTCGTAGGAATGACGTCTTCTATGTTATAGTTGGTCGCTTTTCTAAAATGGCCCATTTCATACCCTGCTCCAAGACATCCGACGCCTCCCATATTACCAAATTGTACTTCAATGAGGTCGTCAGATTATATGGTTTACCCAAGACCATTGTATATGATAAGGATGTTAAGTTCACTAATTAATTCTGGAAAACTCTCTGGATGAAAATGAGCACTAAGTTGTAATTCTCCACAGCCTTTCATCCTCAAACAGATGGCCAAACTGAAGTGGTCAATAAGAGTTTAGATAATTTATAAAGGTCCCTAGTAGGTAAACACATTAAGGATTGGCATTCTAAACTCTCCACAGCTGAATTTGCCTGCAATAATTCTGTGAACCATACCACTAGCTTAAGCCCTGCAGAAATTGTTTATGGGTACAAACTTAGACAACCATTAGACCTTATACCCATGTGTTCTAAATATAGGATTTATCAATGTGCATCCTCATTTGCACCACATTTGCATGCTCATTTGCACCACATTTGCATGAACTACATAAGAAAATTGCACGTCAAATTGAACAAAGCAATACTAATTATAAACTCATGCTGATCTTAAGCGAAGATTTAAAACTTTTGAGGATGGTGATTCAGTGATGGTACGGATTCGGCCAGAACGGTTCCCACAAGAAACAGATAAGAAATTACATGCTAAGAGTGCGGGACCATTCAAAACAATTAGGAAAATCAATGACAATGCTTACATGGTGATCTGCTTATAAAATTCAACATTAATCCCTTCTTTAACATAGAAGATTTAGTAGCTTATGTAGGTCCAAAGTTCAACCCACAAAATCCACTTGTGGGCTCCAAAAATTCGGCCCCGGCCTACACCCGTTGTTGTTGCTTTTCTTCGGCGAGGGAGTTTTAACGAACTAAGTTCTGGGGTAAATTTTGGAAGGCATATGGGTTTGTAGATAAGACACTACCCAGAGATTTCACCCTCATTTTTGCAAGGACTTTATGATCTGAGTTCTGATTTCCTATAGGCGCAAGCCCCTATAATTAATTACCCCACCCGATTACAAGAGAGAACTTTTGATTAAGGCTAGTCGTCGATCAGATACGTAGAGAATACATGGTATCTGGCTATAGTAGCAGCATGGGTATAGGTATTTAAAGAGTTTGGAGATTTGAAAATTTGATATTTAAAATAGAAATTTTACCATCTTGCACTTAAAGCGGATGGTAGGGGAATGGATGATGGACCTGATCAAAATCCCATGGTTCCGTCGTCCCGGGCCATCGTGGTTCCTGATCTACTTAGTTAGAGGAGGTAGTCGGCCCAACCTGATAGAAGGATCCTTATCGGCAGCCATGGGTTGCTTCGTCCAAGGGGACCTTGTAGACCAAGGGTGAATATTTGTCTAAGAGGATAAATTTGAATCCACCTTAGCTAACAGAGGGCTTTGTGCCCTATCGATCATATCCTATTGATTCATATCTCAAGAATTTGATGCCACTAAAGAGCATATTGGCTCTGGCCATAACCGATATTTCAAGGTACCATTTGGCGGCAAAACCACTTGGTTCAGAGGGCCCCGGGTCATAATCGTTTATCCTACGGTGTCATTTGATGGCAAAATCGCCGGTTAGAGGACACGTATCACGTCCTTACTGGTAGGAGATTGTTTGAGAATTGATCCTAGTGATATTTTCGACTAGGCATTAGCTCTATGTGAGCTGAAGTATATTTTAATTTGTCCATCACGGCAAACTGTTGCGGAGGGTGGATGAATTTTACTTTAAGTGATTGATAGTTGAATTTTAGTTTTAAATATTTTGGATTTTGGGCATTTTGGAATTTTGGATTATTTGGAATGGACTTTTGGGAGGCATTTGAAAGTATTTGTGAATCCCTCCGGTTGAGATCTTCATTCAACACAGCCATCATCGGGGTGTTTGAGATTATTTCCATTTAAAGCTTGAACCTTATTGACCCTATCAACTTGCCGATAGGGGATCGAGTCTTGTAGGCTTTATGCCCTTTATTAGTGAATTCTCTTGATTATAGCCTTTGAAGGCCTAATATGAATGTATTTAAACAAATACACCGGTTGCCACAACCGTGTATTTGTTTGAAGGTTCGAACCCTGTCGACTCCTATTAATCCGCATAGAAGGATCAGGATCGATCTTGAATTCACTTATTGAACCGCGCAACATCCCTAGATGTCATGTGTGTACCAATAACATGCTCGTCAGGGCCCATACGGGTGTTTGAGGGCATTTTATGATTATTTGATGAACCTTGTCAACTCCTATTTACCTACTTAGGAGGATCGGGTTCGAATTCATTTACCCGCACAACATCCCTAGACGTCACGTGTTTTCCTACAATACGCTCGTCGGGGCCCATACAAGTGAATGATTGCACTTGCACTTTTTGTGTACCTACGTGTATACAAACTATAGTACATATGCAGGGGCATGTATTTCAGACTTTGTTGATGCCTTATGTCTGCTTGTACGAAGGTTGCAGATCTAGTGGCATGTTGTAACAGTTTTTGGATTGAGTTATTTACTGCTTTGTATAGGTAGACTGTCGTGCACTACTTACATGACTTATGCAGGTAGATGGTAGTACACTAACTAATCTCCTACTTTAACCCCTAGGTGCTTGCAATTGCTATGGTTTTCTTGCATTTTGTCTATAGGCAGTATATTTGATGTATAATGGATCTCCTACAACAGCTCGTAGGAGTTATTATAATCTTGGTCGTTACAGCACATCCACTACTACTGCAGGCAAATGTATTCATTTATATATTGAAGTTAACTACATGATACTGCATTTACTGAACTCTTTCTGTATCTACCCATCAGTGACATGTGGCACGTACATCTTGTATTTGTAGAGAGATTATATGTATTGCAGATCTTTCACTATTACCCATAAACACCATACTTCATAGAAGATGCTTCCTACAGTGATTAGTAGGAGTTCAAATTCATCAGGAATTTGCTGTTTCACTTTGTATGCAGGTGATAACATTTCTTTGTGAGCCTGATAATTTCTTAGTATTGGATGAAAACCTCATACTATTGATTACAAGCGGATTAATATCTTGTTTGCATCTTGATATTGATTGTCGGAGTGTTGTACAACAATGGTTTCATCTGCTAAATGCCTTTGACACTCTTCGAATTTTGATTAGCTAGAAGATCTCCAAGAATTATTGAGAACTCTTATGTTATCGATTGATCGCAAGCACTTGTTATCCTTTCAGTTTGATCTTTGTTTGTAAGAAGGTTGTGTTCGTTACATATCTGATTCTCCACCTTGATGGAGATAGATATATCTGCTTTCATGATAGATCTCTAGGTAAGTTGTATGCACTACACTTTCCCCCTCTGTATTTGCTAATGATTCGTTGAACTCGTTGCACAAAGATCTCAATAATCTATTAGAGATTGATGTGTGTATTTGTAGCTTATCTTTGACTGTCGGAATGACTACAATCGTTATTAATTTTCTCACATACATTTGTCAAGAACCTACTATGTTCATCGTATGCTTCCTTCCATTGTTTATAGAACTCATTTGTTGCTTATGAGTGAGTCATAAATCCTTCAATCGATCTTCGCTTAAAACAAGGTTTAAAATTGCGTAAATAAGCCTCGAGGCGTTTTTCGTCCGTGAGGTGAGGCGTAAGCCTCGAGGCGGTGTGAGGCGTAAGCCTAACCGACGAAAAATTGCGTAAATGAGAATTTAAGAGTTTTAGCAAGTAAAAAAAGTAAGATTCTATCATACAATAAAAACATCTAAATGACAATTAAAATTAGGAGAAAGTAAGAAAATAGAAGCAATAAAATCATGTCACAAAGTACAAAACCACAAAATATTAGTCTATCAAAACTCCCAAAGTACAATTAAGAAAGAAAATATATAATCCAATCATGTCCCATCACTAAATGGGTCTTCAAGAGAATCTTCTCACCCCTTCCTCCTCTCCTATAGAGTCCAATGTCTTCCAATCAAAGCATGCACGCATGAAGAAGTAGACTAACACTAACAACTATTACTAAAGATGATGAATAGAACAATATGCCGAACTGTCGCGGGTCCAAGGGGGCGCTGCCCCCTGGCGAGGTTCGACCTGGTTCGTAAGTTGTTTGTATGGGAAGATACCGAGTGGTACCGAGCATGTTCCTTAGCAGTACCAAGCATGTACTAGCAGTACTGAGCGGTACCGAGCATGTACCTAGCAGTACCGAGCAAATACCTAGCTGTACCGAGCATGTACCTAGCTATACCGAGCATATACTGAGCGGTACCGAGCATGTACTGAGCGGTACTTAGCATATATTTGAGGCGTACGCCTCAAAGGAAATTGCGCAATAACGCTAGTGAGGTGCGCCTCACTCCACCTAAGGCGTACGCCTCATGTTGCCTGAGAATTGCATAGACTTTGAGGTTATTTTGAAGCAAATTGCGTAAAGGCGCGCGTCAAATAGCGCAATTTTAAACTATGGCTTGAACAATCATGATTGTCATTAACTCTTATATTCTTCATACTTTATAGAGATATCAAACCTTTAGACTTTACCTATGATCATATCACTGCAGCACTCGTGGATATGTCATTGTGTTTGTTGCTTTTAAATGAGATATAGGGAATTCATTCACCATTGATCATTATTGGTGGTTGTTATTGACATGCCCGCTGCTTTTGCTCATAAACGATGCACTTATCGTTCTTTGTATTAGACAAGTCTTTTGTTTGCCCATTAGCATTTGTATTTTGGTTGACATAATAATACCTTGAAATTAATTGAAGACTTTGTCTCATTGATTGAAAGTATGTCATATTGGAAACTCATTCTACTTGCACTCAAATTAGAAGTTCATCATTTTGCATATGATTCAAGTTTGATTTCTCTGTCAAGTTCAAACTTTAATCCAAGTTTGAACTCAATGTCATTGTAGCTCATATCACATTCGAGTCCAAATCAAGATTGTATTTATTTCATTTGAGTACAAGTTAGACAGTTGCATGAGTCTTCATCATCATTTAGTGAATGAATGATATTTACAAGTTCTGTATTCATTACAGTCTTGTGTACCCTTCTTTTGCATTTAATCTGTACTTTGCTATCTCAAAAATTATAGCTTTATTTTGAATATTATATTATTCTCCTTGTAGTTGAAGTTATGTCCTCTTGAGTTCAAATGTTCAAGTCCAAAAGCATGTTCAAATAGAGTTCACGCTCAAAATGAGCCTCTTCCGTTCGAGTCCCCTGTTGTCCTTGCAAGTTCAATTTCATATCCAAATTATTCAAGTCATTACTGCTTGAGTTTGAGTTTCACTTAAGTTATTTTCATTCAATCAAGTCCAAATTGAGTTCATAATTTATTCAAGTATTGTATGGTTCAATTTGTGTCCAAATACAAGTCCGAGCTCATTTTTTTGTTCAAGTCCTTGTCTTTTTCGGACAAAAATTCGGCAGCCTCCCGGCGTCTCCCTCGTTTAGGGGAAAAACCAAGAGGCAGCCTTCCCCTCGACACTATGTGAGCGCTTAAGGTAGGTGTCAAAAGACACCGCGGTTGCATATTTTTATTAAAATCCCCGCCCACTACGTGAGCATTTAAGGGTTCCGAGCACATTTTGAAAAGAGCACAAATTTTCCCGCTCTGCACTACATGAACGTTTGGGGGTACTTATTAAACTTTTTTTTTTATCCCCCTCGCCGCAAGTGCCGCGCCGGTTTCCCTCCCTGCAATGCTACGTGAACGCGTAGGGGATTTGCCGGCCCATCGCTAGCATTGAAGAAGGCCCGCCTCGTCATAGGCGTCGCACTAGCTTCCCTCCCCACAACGCTACGTGAGCGCGTACGGGGTTTGCTAGTTCGCTGCCAAAGACGAGAATGAAAATATGAGTTTAGAGATTATACCTTTGCACGGGGGCGACGGGGTGACGGCGAAGTGCAAAATAATTATCTCTTTTTCTCTTTTTTAAATCTCTTTTTAAAATAATAATAATAATAATAATACTAATAAAACTAACTACTAACCAAATAAGATAAAACATAATTATATCTAATTACTAATACTAATACTAACAGAATGATACCTAATTACTAACATAATAACTAATACTAATTACTAACAATAAGATAAAACAAAATTATAAACTAATACTAATTACTAACAATAATAGATATGGAGTCGGGCAAGGATTTGAGGCAGAAGCGGCTTGAAGAGGCTTACGGGATTGAGGAGTTTGGGTTCGGTTCGGCTACAGGTAAGGAGATCGAGCAGGAGATCTAGGGCAATGAAGGATTCGGCTTTGGAGGAGCAAGAAAGGTCGGTTCTCTCACTCTTTCTCTCTCTCTCTCTCTGTGTATGGACCGAACGACTCGGGCAAGAGCTAGAGTCGGGCTTCAATAGAAAATGGGAAGAGATCAAAAGCTTGAGCTCGGTCGAAAGAGGGAGGAAGGGCTTCGATATGTTGATGGGGTTTGGCGTGGACTAGAGTTGACGGAGGCTACGGGATGATGGGTTGAGGAGCTTGGCTGCTTGGGGAGGAGGAGGAGAAGGTTTGGATCGAGTGGGAGCTTTTACGCGAGAGAGTCGAAGAAGCAGCGATTCTTCTCCTTTTATGGACATAAACTGGTGGCAATCCAACTGACTTACGCATGTGAGGGATGGGAGAATGGATTCGACACCGTTTCCAGAGGCGTGGGGCGCGATTTTGCCAGGGATTTGCAGCAGGTCTTGGCCACAGGAAATGATTTGTATATTTTTTTTATTTCTTTTGTCTGTTACTTCTTGGTTGTAGCTAAGGGGTCAACACCACTGCAAAATGAGCCTTGTGTGACCCCACCCTATGAGAACCCAAGCCTACCTCCACTCCCAAATATTCCCAAAATACCTACTGCGGAGAAGGTTGACATGATCCTGAGTGATGATATTATTTTCACAAAAGAAGGTGGATGAAGAAGATATTTGATCAGGTGGAAAGGCAATTCAGAGTCAGAGGACACCTATCTAGAGAGCGAGAAGCTCCAATGGATTGATCCAAATGCATTAGAGATTTATGAGGGTACCCGGGATGCGTACTCGATGGAGTCGAGATTTTTTTCACCCCGAGACATCCGACCTTGGAGAGTCTACCAGAGGTGTGGCCATCGATCTACGGCCATGATTGCGCCGCTTTACTGTTGATTATCATTGTATTAGAGTTATTATTGATGTACTTATTTATGTATTTTATTATATTTTCCTTTTTTGCCCCCACTTGAGGGACTAGTCATGTGTATGCCCAAGGGACAAGTTGGTTTTTGTAGTTTTCTTCATTGTATTGGCTATTAAAAGCCTCCCCCTCCTTTGAGGGTTAATGAATAATATTATGAAAGATTTCAGCAATGGCTCCTTGAGTGCTTGAGAGAGATCGTTTTGGTGAGAACCCTATGTGAGGGAATTGGATCACGCACCAGCCACAGGAAGCGTCCGAGCTCGTGGTTACCTTATTCCTTCTTTCTCCCCTCCTCCTCTCTTGCCCACCGGCCAAACTCTCTCGTCCATAGCCGCTGGCCAAGCCCGCACAACTCTCCTCTTCTCTACCTCTCGGCCAAACCCCCTTCCCCCAACAACAACGGCCGGCAACCTCCCCCTCCACCAAACCGCTAGCCATAAAGCCCCCACTACTCCTCTAACCGCCGGCCCCCATCCCCTCCCTTGGCTTCCAAAATTCAAATTCCTATTTAATACTTTTCCTATATTAAATGTCTTAATTTAGGAAAGTTTTCAAATTTTCAAATTCAAATTAATTTGAATTTGGAATCCTTTCCTAAAATAAGATTGATTTAATTTGAAAACTTTTCAATCTTCTCAAATCTGAAATTAATTAGGGATTCTCCTTTAATCCTCTTTCCTTAATTAATATCCTAAGTTTGGAAAGAATTTTAAAATTCCTCAATCAAACCCCATGCATGGCCGGCCCACCCCCTCTCCAATTCAATTAACCCACATTAATTCCCATTCAATCCCAATCAAAGCTGCCCACCCCCCCCCTTCATCTCTCCTACCTAATTAAATTATTCCCTTAAACTCTCAAATCAACCCTCCCTAATCTTTCCCAACCCTAACCGCCTCCTCCCAAGTTCTCCCTCACATTTCCCTCTCTTTCTCTGAAATTCATGCTAGCTATCCACATATTTCAGCAGATCTTCTTGATGTCCTGCACCCATGAAGGTCACGACTTGCTGTCCAAAAGCTCCCAACATCCTATAGTTGCTGTCCAAGACTTTTCCAAACATTGTAGGTTGTTGTCCAGAGAATTTCAGAGAGGAGTTTCACTGTCCAGTCCTCCGGAACGACACCGTTCGCTGTACAGACTTTCCTGGACATTGTTAGATTGTTGTCCAGGGAATTCCAGCAAGAAGAGTCTCCGGAAATCCACTACTTGCTGTCCCGAAGTTCTAAACTCTGGCAAAGGTGAAGTTCTTCTCCAAAATCTTTTTTTTTCTAAGTCTTACCTTAACTTGTGGTCTTAGTTGATTCATAAAGGTTGTGTTAACTCCATTTGTTAAGTCTAGTAATTTAGAAAGTTGAGTGAGGGATCTATTTCATAGTGACTAGTCTCATTGTTAACTTAGAAATTTTTCGTTGAAAATATTTCATGTATGTTATGCTTGAGTAATTAATTATTTTGTGATCTTAACCTTTAGTTGTGTGACTTGGCCTAAGCTAGTATCACCCCTTGTTTGTTTTATTTCATCGTTTAAATCACTACAAGTTTACTAATTAATATTGCTCTCTAAATTAAAGCGTGCAAAATCCTTATCTAACATTGCCTAATCATTTAAGTCCTGCATCATTCATTCTACAAAGAAAAAATGTGTAGCACTATTCAATCAATGAGAGAGAATTTTGTAAAATGACACCATTGAACCCCATATCAGATATATAACAAATATGTCCATCTATGGAAGAAAAGGTCATAAAAGGCTACTTTCAAGCCCTATTCTTGAAGTAGAGTCCATGTAGAGTGACTCAACTATTTTTAGCCTAAATGTGCAGTACTAGGTCCTATTTGTTTAGCAACATAGCACTAGTTTCCTCCACCCATCCTGCTCAGTCACTTGTTCTTCACCTAGTCTATCAAAAAAAAAACAAAGACCCAGAATCAATCCAAAGAGTAGTAAAGCTTCATATGGTACTTATTTCAAAGTGATAGTCATTTGCAACTTCATAAACATGCTTAAGTCAAAATCCATTGACAATCATTTATCTAAAAGTCTTCATATAATTGTGAAAGCAAACTTTTTACAATCTTTATAGTTGAGAATGAGAAAGGCTGAGACTTTGTAGTTTCATGCAGGGTTAAGGAGTTGGGTGGGTATCGTTTGTTAGAAATTTTTATTTTAACACAATAAAATAAGATTTTCCTGAACATATATACACCTATACAAATACAAAATGATGAACTCATCACTTGACAAATGATAACCTATCTACGTACATTTAATTGCAAAAAACAACAAAAAGATCAAATCTATGTACTTCAAGTTGAAAATAAAAATAAAAATAATAACACCAACTAACAATGAGACAATACAATGAATGAAAAACTTGAAAAGAAGCCTCTATTTTAAACAATCCAGACAAATCCTCATCAAGGATTGATTCCTCACTCCAACTCTAGATTATAAACTACTGCTTTTTGAATTGTAGCATGAAATTTCTGATTTTAACAGAAGATATTCAACAATGAAAAAGATATTGTGTCCATCATATGTAGGTATGTCTCGATAAATATAGGAACCACCAAACTATTCAATCATTTTATTCATCAAGAATCTGCATCTATCCCTAGACTTCACCATGATCGATTTTGGACTTGTATAACCAACCAACCTTCTCTTTGATGTTCACACACAAATTTTTGATGAGAACATCATATTCTTAGCAAGAATTTTTGAATCCCAGATAACGCGGAGGCTTGATTACCTTGATTGATGACAAAATCTCAGAACATCATTTCAAATTGACATTAAAGGAGTTACTGATTTGAAATAGGCTCTCTAACCCCAAAAAAAAAAAATTCAATGGTAAAGCTATCGGCTACAATCACAGGGCACCATTTTGGAACCTTAAACTCCCAAGTTAGGGTGGGAGATGTAGTTGTACAAATCAACGATGATAACATTTCGCTAGATTCTATTGCATTATGGCTACGAGCACGGACACAAGACAAGTGAATTTAGTTCTTTGGTTTTTATTAAAAAAAATTTCCTAGGTCGAACTAAGCTGGGATAATGGAGGCAAAAACCCCTAGTGCTCGACTATAGCTCACCCATGTTGAAGACCCTGCTCCGAGCTACATAACAGGCAAAAAAACTCATTTTCTATGACTACTGTAATCGCCTCACCCTTCACTCACCACAATTTCTTCACAAAGTATGTTACTGCAGCATAGAAGGATCACTTGTCAACGCAATAGCTTACTGAAGGTTCCCATGTGTTTGAAGCAGAATTCATATTTTCTTCAGAAACAAATACCTTCTCCTCTCACCGGCTAGGAAAGAAAGATTTCCAGGAATCAGGGGAAGAAGACCAAGAACTTGAACGGATATGGTAGATGTATGAAAACAACGAAATCTATTTTGCATCATAGAACATAAGATAATTGATTATTTACTAATATCATCAGTTACACGACCTGAAACCCAAAATAGAAAAGACCCAAAATTGTAGGTCCAATTACACAATAAAAGACCGTTCAAAATAAAAGTTAGAAAAACGAAGCATAATATAGTTTCCCGCCCATCCAGTCCTAAACCACACGGTATAAGCTATGCAATAAATCCAACAAATACCAAAATATAAAGTTATGCACCAAAATCAATGAATCACACATTATATCCGTCAAGCAGTACAAAATATAAGTCAAAATCAACATATATCTAACGTTAAAAAAAATCTAATTTTTCCACAAGAAAATCATGGATCGACATGTATAAATCAGAAAGGAGGAGGAAAGGAGGCCACCAAAAAAGGAATCGCAAACATCTATATACCTCTCTTGACCGGCGGTGTCCCAAATCTGTGCCTTGATGGTCTTGTTATCGATGGTGAGCGTCCGCGTCTGGAACTCCACTCCGATGGTGGCCTTGGAGTCTAGGCTGAACTCGTTCCTCGAGAACCTTGCCAGCAGCTGCGACTTGCCCACAGCGGAGTCCCCAATCAGCACTACCTTGAAGACGTAATCGACCTTCTGGCTGAACTCCCCATGCTTGTTCGCCATCATAATCAATCCGATCGATCCAATGAGCCCTAATAGATCCTCAGACTAGCAAAACGGAGCAGATCAAGACAGGAGAATGGAAGACTCGCCTCTCATGAGATCTTCATCCCTATTTATCCAATCTAGCTTCTAATCCTGCTCGTTGACCTCTGGCAGCTTTGTTATACTACCAGAATTCGATCTCTCATCTGGATTCTCTACATGCCGTCAGGTAGAGAAAGAGCTCAGGGGAAGGAGAGAACTGGAAAACGTTACAGGCCGAGAAACAAGGAGGGGCGCGGACAAATGGAAACCGTTCGTGCGCTGCCTAAACTACTTGTTCTTTTCTTTCAAAAATCTTTTAAATTTTAAAAAGAAATTTTTAGTGATATATAATGAAATAAGAAATATTTTAATTTACATGCTTCATAATTTTGAAAATTGAGGAATATAATTATATTTATATATATATATATATATATATATAAGTTAAAGGTTTTTTCAAATTAAAAAAACGTTTAATATATTGGAAGAAGACATTCCAGTTAAGTCATTAAACATATGTTATATATTAACAAATTATTTTCTTAAAGTGAATCAAATATTAATATTCTTATATTGTATAAAGCAGAATGGAAAGAAGTCAATCAGGTCTCATTGATCTTATATACAAAGTGATATGGATATATAAAATCAAATTTAATTTAAAGTTACATGTGATGTATCAATTTGGTTGAACACATTCAACAATTTAATTCTTCTATGTCCTTACATAAAGACATATCCAACGTCTATCACTCAGCAATTCCTCCATAACTTTCTCGACACAAGAATTAATTGAATCCACTCTTTGATAATCTTCACCCTGATCCTTAAGAAACTTCAAAAATTTTAGGACATTGAAGGTGACTCCTTGATCCTAAACTCTTATGATTAGCTCTCCCTTCTAACATCAATCATGGCCTTACTTAAGACTAAGAATATCTTACTAGGATGATAGGTATTTCCATATCTTCCTCCTTATCTAAAATAATAAAATCTATAGGAAAAATGAACTTATCAACCTTCACTAAAACATCTAATATTACCCCTTAGGATTAGTGAATGAACAGTCAACTAAGTACTAGGTAACAGTGATGGAATGGACTTCTCCTTGATTTAATATTTTAAAGATGGATAAGTGCATGATATAAATGTCATAACCCAAGCCAAATAATGCTCTCCCATAAAACATATCTCCTATAGCCATTAGTATGGTGAATTTATAAGGATCCTTAAGCTTTTGTAGGGTTTTCTTTTGATTGATCATGTTAAATTCCTTGGTAAGGGCTACTATTTCAAAGTCTCTTAATTTTTTCTCTTTACTTAAAATATCTTTAATTAATTTTTCTTGTATAGGCATTTTTTCTAAGGATTTAAAAAAGGTGATATTAATTGTTAAATTTATAAGTATCTATAAAAATTTAGAGAACTTCCTATCTAAGTTTTTTTTAACAATCTCTATGGAGAAGTTGGTGAGGGTCTCTCAATTATCTTCCTAATAGGATTCTCTATTTACTTAGTGGGTTGAGATGGCTCCTTAGAGTTTGTTGCTTTCAATGGGGCTTACTCAAGAATTTTATTTATGGGTTTCTCCTCTTTCCTAACCACTTCTTCTAATTATTTTCACTCAATTGAATTTATTTATGTTCCTTGCCTTTTTCTTTTAGATTCATTTCAGTGTTACCAGGCAAGGTTCCTTGGGGCTAGCTAACTGTAATATGCAATTACAATACCAGGCATATTTAAGGAGCTAGCTAACTACCCTAACTAATTTCTAATATTTCTAATTGTAATAGCCTGTCTTTTCAACTAAGTACCCATCTACAAAGTAAGCCTTCTAATGAAGGATTTTTATCCTTACTTTGATTATTTGAATTAAATTCAAGTGGATAATTAGGCATTGTAATTGCATAATTTTGAGGAGGTTGGTTCCATTTTCCTACTTGATTTGGCTACCTAGAGTTCCCATTATTATTTCCATTTTAATTATTACTCCAGTTAAAATTATGGTGATTTTTCCAACCAGTATTATAAGTATTTGAGAAAGGGTTATTAGGTCTAATGCTGATGGCATTATGTGATTCTACTCCTGATGCATTTGAGTCACTAGAAGATCCAAACATACTATCCTCTATATGAGAAGACATACTCTAGGATGAATTGACTCCAATATTATCTTGCTTCCTAGGTATAATGTTACCTGTATAATTAAAATTTATAGAGCTTTTAATTCATGAACACTAGTTACTTTTCTAGGGTTAACTCTTTTAGAAAGCTATTAAAAATTTTTGGTGGCCATTTTTTAATCAAAGTGTAAGATTTATTGAAGGGTTTGGACGTCAACAATCCATCAATAGCCACATTAATACCAAACCATTACAAAAAATCTAAATAATGAGTCAATCAGTTTATGCATGGTGGGGACACTTCCTAAGTGATTATTTAATTCTTTCCTAAGCTTTGTAAATGGACTCACCACCTAACTGGGTAAATTAGGTGATATATTTCTAAGCTTAACTATTTTAGATGGGGACAATTATTTAGCTAAAAATTTGCGAGCTAAGTCATTTTAGGCAGTGATTGAGCATGGGGGTAATGAGTTTAACAACATTTTTGCTTTGTCTTTTATTAAAAATTGAAATAATCTAAGTCTTAATGGCATCATCAGACACACTATTGTATTTAAAGGTGGAACATATTTCCAATAAACTAGTTATATACTTAGGATCGTTTATAAGGGTTCTCTCAAATTGAGAATTTTGTATCATTTGAATTATTGCAAGTTTCAGCTTGAAATTGTTATCCTAAATACTTTGTCTATTAATGCTTTGGTAAATGCCTTAAACCATTAGATTAGCATAATCCCTAAGCAGTCTAGGTTGATCATTCTCTTGAATTTGTTTAGCCATTTTTAAACCTTCTTGTAATTTTTTTTAATAATAGTCTTTTTCAATTTCAGTGTCATACAAAATGTCTACTAGTTATTTCTTGCCACACATGCAATAGTAAATAATACAATATGTAAACATAAAATTATTAACAATTAATAAAATAATAATATTAATTTTCAACAAAATATTCTATTAGTGGCAATGTAGAGCAAGTAAAATAAAAATAAGGAGCAGATTAAATTAATAGTTTGTTCCACAATATAAAATACAAGATAGGATAATTAACTTCAATTTCTTGGCAATGACACTGTAGGACTCCACCCTACTACTTATCTTTATAAATATGGTATACTATATTATAGTGTAACTCCTATTCTACACAAGTATATGTGTCTTGTTAAGGAATAAAATGACGACATGAGTACTAATTTTGCAAGGAATGGAATTATCCTTAAATCACTTTAGTATTACTTAATAAAACTCTTATATTTATCCTATCAGACTATTAACAATGAGTGATGCAATTTAAAGAAAAAAAATAGAGATTCTCCAATACAAATTCAATTATTTTAAGGATTTGAACATATGATATTTAAAAACACATGCTTGTAATAGAAAGATTTCTTCCTAATGGTTCTATGAATTAGAGCATAAGCACTCCTTATCTCTATTGGGCTCATTGGAGTTTTAGCTAAGATTCCTCCCAACTACACTTTTAATATCTCCTTAGGATTCCATAGCCCTAACCGCCATATGTTTAACCATGGCAAGATTATGCTTTAAATACTCTATATATTCATCTACTTCTCCATCAAGGTTATATATCACTATAGATTTAAAGTTTATACAAGGCTTATACAAACTACATGAAGCATGGAGGTAAAAACAAACATAACAAACATCTTCATTTCATTGAATAATATAAAAGTGCATGGTACAAAATATGGATAGAAATGACCCATAAATCTTTTTGTAAGCAATATAGACTCCTTTCTTCTCTAACATAATAGGTACAAAAGGAATAACCTCCACTAGAACTAGCCTCACACACACACACACACACCCTCATGTCTCTTCAACATGCCAATGTAATATAAGCTTCATATTTATAGAAATCCAAAATACTAGAACTAGCATCATGGCACTGACCAAGTAGCTTTGCAGTGCTGTTGATATGATATTTCAGTTCACCACTCGTTGCATCCATTTTTTAGTTTAATCATCTCCAACTATCTTCCAGTGCATCGTTGGGGAAATTTTGCACTGTGTCGCCTCATTTGGAGCTGTGTCACTCCATGAGTAGTTCCTCAGCTCTAAGCTCTCCAACAATCATTGGGGATTTCGATCACTATGACACCATTCTGGTAGCATTGTGGCGCTTGGGTAAATTGTAGCCCTACGGCACTATATATGTAGCCTTGTGGTGTTGGAGCCTTTTTATAATGTTGACCCATTTTTTGCACAAAAAGATAGGAATTAAGGGCATAGTAGTAGTAGTAGTAGTAGTAGTAGTAATAATAATAATAAAAGTTACAATTTATAGTTCATACTTTTTCTCTTATCATTTATGTAATAACTATAAGAGGAGAAAGATATAACCATGAATCCATGCTACAAATCATGTCTTACCTTCCTCTGAAGGGTTGCTCTCAAATCTACTTTCAAACTCTCCCACTTTCATTCCCTAAACTATTGTAACATGCATAAAAATAAAAGAAAAGAGTCCCCTTTATAAGAATTTTGACTTCCTATTTATATTTTAACTTCCTAACTGCTTACAACACCACAACATAAAATGTGTAGTGCTACATTAATTAATTATGATCGTAGCACTACAATACTCTATGTTAATTATCATGGTGCTTCATGAATCATCGTGTCTCTGTGTATGTGCATATCCATATACAACATCGTGGTGCTTGGGCAATTTGGTATGGAATTGCTAAGGTAAATTAGCTCTAGAACTTTGAATTGATGGATTTACAATGCTACTCCTTGTATTAAACAAAAAATATTCTCTTGAAAGTGTCATGTTGTTAGAATTTTAGTGTTTAGGTACTGGAATTTTAATTTTGTGGTACTAAAACTTTGGCTCAACAACATCAAGCTTGCTAGCTTAACACAAAATAAGTTTCTCAACATTGGATATTGCACTACGGTGCTTACTTCTTTGTTTGAACCCTAAAAATTCCCTCTAGGAGCATTGTGACACTGAGATGAAGGCATTATGGCGCTAAGTTGAATTCTTTTATGTTTTAATTCTTCTCAGATTTTCTGCACAAAATAATGAAATTATGAAACTTTCTATCTAAACTTACACACTTAAAATATTACTTTTAAAAACTCAACAAAAATCAATTAAGATAGTTCAAATAATTTTGTTTAGTTGCTTGATTTTTCTATTTTTAGCTCTTTCATGCTTATTTTTATTATACTTTAGTATGATTTTTTTTTGTCGATCATGAGTATGTGTGTATGTTTCAAAATGATTTTTGTTGCAATATTCTATCATTTTAATTTTTAACATAATTTTGATTTTTAAATGGCCTAAATTTAGAACTATATCATATTTATCATCATTGAATTTTTGCCATCATGCCAATCATCAAAAGTTTTATTCTTTTTTTTCCTAATATTGTTGACATATTTGGATTCTTCAATGATTTTTTTTTCACAAAAAAAAAATTATCTTTTGATAGGGTAGAACATTTATGAACATTTTTTAATTCCATGAAAACTCGAAGTTGATCTATGAGCATTATGTACTTTTCGAGATCATTGATGTAAACTTGTACAACTAGTACTACTAGGGACTACATATAAAGATCAAAATTCACTTAAAACTTTCTTATGAGATTTCTTATATTCATAGGAAGCTTTGAGAATGATAATTGTTAATAGAGTTATTTTAGATGAATATAAGAATGATAAATAAAAGGATTTTCCCATCTTTAATTTTGCTTTGGATTTTAGCATGAATGCCTTTTCAAGGCTATAGTTAAGACTTCCCCTTAGCCTTGAATTGCTTCCTATTAAACTAATTTAACAATAGATGACAGAAAGGTGGAGTTTTCCAAACTTAACAATTCTTAAATTGTTGTTTTTTTTAGGTCGTAGCTGAGTTTACCCCCATACTTCCTCAATCATGACTTGATTTTTTTAGAGTAGTTGATATAGTGGATGGATGAAGAGATTAAAGAATTTAGAGTAAGAGGGATAATAAGTAACTTAAATAAAAATATAAAGATAACTATCTAACTTAGTGAAGATAGTCAAACTATTTGAAGCTACAATCCACCAAGTAAATGAAGAACATTTCTCAACCAAAATAGATCATTCATTAATAAAAAATATAGATTATTTTTTCTCATATTTATAGGCATTACAAGACTCTTAGATAAGCACTTTTAGCTGATAAAAAAAGAGGGAAAAAATAGAAGGAAATAGAAGGGTTTGTTGCCATTAATGAGTAAGAGTTCCAACCACCTTCTTTTAATCCTTCATCCATATCAAACCAAGTCATGCTTGGCCATGAGAGTTTCTATATGGAAAATAAAATATAAATTATATTTATGATATTCTAAATTATGTGTTCTTGTAATTGGTCCTTTTCTTTATCTTTTTTTTTTTGTTAATATTTTCTCTGGCTTTATTCTTAACTCTTGTAATCATGATTTTTCTTGATTATCTATATACAAATGATATGGTACATTAATAGAACCCTTGAAACTCTCAAAATTTCCTCGTGTTTCTATGTTAATATCAATAAATTTGATGTTTTCTTCTTTGAGACTAACCTTAAAAATGATACTTATAATATCTTGGGATTCACTTTGAATACCCTCGCATAAGATTATCTTGGTATTATGCTTTCTACCACTAAAATCAAAGCAAGTTATTGCCTCAAAATTATGGAGAAACTATAAAATTGGTTGAGTGGAAAGAAGCAAAAAAAATACTTTCCCTTGTAGGTAGGTTTCAATTGGTTTGATTAACCATTTAGAGCTATATTCACTAATGGTTCTAATCTACAACTTTTCCTAGGGACCTTATAAAAAAATTCAAGCCTTACAATAGTTTTTGCACAATAATGGTATTGATACATCACCAAAAAACACTTTGATCGAGAGTAAATCTTGATGTATATTTGAATTAAAAAACTTTCAAAATTAAATTTAGGATTATCCAAACTCTAATTTCAACAAACTTATATTCAAATTGAACATTTCAGTGAGATGAACTCAGCAACACCAAAATCAGTTCAATATGAGCCCAAATGGGCCTATTAAATTAAGGGATAGAAGTATATTTGGATGCTTCAAATACTTAATTAGATGACCAAATGATCTCAAATTATGATATGCTTATAAGCAAACCGAGCATCTCTACGAGACAAATCCAACAGGCCCAAGATCGCTTAATTTTGATATTATTAAGGTACTTAAATGTTGAATAAGCACTCTATGATCAAGGGAATCAGTATGGGTCATCGGATAAAGCACTCCAAAATTTTCCTGGATCTTCTCCATATTTATAGAGCATGAAGGGGACTTTTGGAGGCTTGGACCGTGCGGTAGAGACTTAAGAGAGCTTTGAAGCTCGAAGAGTCCCAAAACTCCACTCAGGAGCCACCGCTAGCAAATCTTAATAGATCAGCAATCGTTGGTGGATCTTCCCCTGAACATCTCCATCAGACCTCCACCCATCCACTATAGCTAGGTCCCCACCCAACCCTATCGCCCGTTAACTATAATTCTTCCTACCTCTGTCAGCTAACAACCGTCTCTATATCCTCTATCTCTGAATAATGGTCTCTTCAACCTTAATCCCCCAACTAAGATCATTCTAACCTTTATCACCCAATAACTATTCATTCAACCTCAATAACACCACCACTGTCCCCCCATTTCTATCACCCGGCTATGGTCCCTTTGACTACAATCGCCCGCCAGCTCTAATACCTTTAACCTCCTTTACCCGACAATGGTACCTAACCTCTATCACCCAACTATGCTCCCTCTAACCTCTATCACCCAAAATAGTCCCTTTGACCTCATTTGCCTCACTATGACCCCTAAGACCATTGTCATGTACCATCTATAGTCCATCTGACCTTTATTGATCGCAAATTATAGTCCATCTAACCTCTATCACTTGACAATTGTTCCATTGACCTTAGTCACCCAACTATAACCCCTACGACCTCTACAACCTGCCTAATATAGTACTTTTAACCTCATTCGCCCACTGATTAAGGTCCCTTAAACCTCTATCACCTAAGAATAGTGACATCAACCTCAATCATCTAATTATAGTCCCTCCGACCTCTATCCTCTATCGACTAGAGTCCCTCCAACCTCCATCACCCACTAACTACGATCCCTTATACCTTTGTCCTCCACCAACTACAGTGCCTCCAATCTCTGTCGCCAACTAACTACGATCCCTTCAACCTCAATCACTCGACTACAGTCCCAACTAAAGTTCCTTAGACCTCCATCACATGATTACAGTCCTTATAACCTTTATTACCTGACAATGGTACCCTTTACCTCAATAGCCTGACTAAAATCCCTCCAATATCCATCACCTAACTACGATCTCTTCGACCACCTTCACCTATTGACTACGATCCCTCTGACCTGCATCACCATACATTGATCCTTCAACATTAGTCGCTCAACCCTCTTTCATCAGACAATGGTCCTCTCGACCTCAGTCGCTCGATTAAAATACCATCAATCTTCGTTTCTTGACTACAGTCCCTCTGAGCATCATAGCCCATCAACTGTGATCCGTCTAACCTCTATCGCTAGATTAAAATCTTACCAACCAAAGTTAGGCCAGCCTTCTCTTAAGCAAAATTCTCATGCCATTTGATTCTGCCAAGTCCAACCATATAATATGCTCTACATGATGTATATTTATACGTTGTGTCAATGCCTTCCCCCGACAAATGTTTTCCTTTATAACCAATAATAAACACTAGTGAAACGATTTTAACTGGGCAAGGTTCCATAATTTTCTCCTTTTTAGGGTTTCCACAAAAAATATAGTATCTCTTATGACTCTTGCACACATCTTTCTTATATATGTGTGTGTGTTGGATCTCTGTACAAAGCTAGGATGTTAAACCCTATATCTTTCTAATGTCATGAATGTTCTGACACGCAATAGGAATAAGAAATGAAATTTACACCGTTTTTCTAAAACACCACTACTTTATCTAAAGTGAACATTCGCTTGCGTCTCCCATCACTAGATACCTTAATTATTATGAACAAAGCAAAACTAATTTTTAGGCTTCTAAATATTAAATCCTGCTTTGCTTAATTGTTATACAACCACTATGGCACATTCTACAACAAATCATGGACAACCACATGTGAAGTTGCACTCAAATTTATAATTGGCTCCAATATAAAGCCAATCAAGAGAACTAGCTTTACTTCTTTCATGACCCATGGATAAATGTCCAATCATTAATTAGTGACCATGGTGATTTACTTCTTACTTGGCTTAACTATGACAAAGGTGCCACTGTTAATCAATTCATTAGGTGCCAATGGTAACTTACAAATTCAACAAATTAGGACATACAAATACATAACACCTCTTTATAGTGCTACCCATGGGGAGTTGACAGATTTTCCTATAAAAATATGCTCACTTGGTTTTCTTTCCAACTCTCCTAAGGTCAATTGGAGCAATCACATATGATTCAAAGCAATTAAATTTGCTATATTTGCTTAGAAAGCTGTTATTAGAGGTATAAAAACTATGTTTCAAGAAGAAAATGGAAGTTTAAAGATGAACTTCTTGAATTGATTCAAAAGCTCTATATCAGATCATAAGATTTTGAATTTTTTTCCTTCTCCTTTATCTTTTTTCTGCTCATGCTGACATTTGTTCTTTAGTTTGGCTCTGTGATTGTTTATATATATACAAATAATATAACAAAATTATATAGATATAAAGATAAATGTTTTTATAATTGTAGGGGTTTAATTGGACAAATTGTTTTTTTTTTTTTTTCTTTTCCTTTTAAATTATCCATATAAAAAATCTTTTGTTCACATTCTTTCTTTATTATATGTGAGATCAAGAAAAGCTAAGAAAATTTGCACTGATCCTCACTCTCTGCTTAATTTCTTGCGTGCAATAAGGCTAAATAATATTAATTTTAATTTGAAAATAATATGATCAATCAAGTTAATTAATGATTAAGAATATATAATCATTAGATAACTATTAGAATAATAATTCTGTTTAGTTTGTAAATAATTAATGAATAGTTTAAATTGTTTAATAAATAATTATCAGGCTAATTAGATTTTAAATGACAATAAGCAAGATATAATATTAAATTAATTAAGTATCAATCAAATAATTAACTATTAGTTTGTTCAATAAGATAATTAGTAATTGGTTAAGTAAATAACATATTTTAATTAGTCATTTAACAATTAATTAAGAAATTAAACAATTTACGAATATCTTAATTATTTGGGTAATGAATTAGCTAAATAATTTAGGCTAGTTTGGGACATTTTACGAGTGGTATGTAGTTATTAATTATATGAATAAAGATTTTTTTGTATAGGCTTCAAAAATTCTCACCACAGTCTCTCCGCGGGCCCCTTTCTATTTCAAGTCGTCGAGGAAAGTTTTAACGAGTAGGTTTTTGGGTAAATTTTCATAAGGTAGATTAGATTTTGAATAAGACACTACCTAGGGAGTTTGCGAGAACTTTATAATCTTGATTCAGGTTTCCTATAGGCGCAAGCCCCTATAGTTAATCTCCCATTTCGATAATGGGAGAGAATTTTTTATTAGGACTAATCGTCAAACATATACATAGAGATATGTAGTCTAGTGTATAATAGCAGCATGAATTTAACGTTTGAGACTTGATATTTAAAATTGAAAATTTCATCATCTCGCGCTTAAAAAAGATGATGGGGGGATTATGATGGACCCGAACAAGATTCCATGGTTCCGTCATCCCAAATAATCATTATCGTTGGTCTACTTAGTCAGCGGAGGTAGTCGATCCAGCCTAATAGAAGGATCCTTGATGGAAATCATGGGTTGCATCATCCAAGAGAACCTTATAGACTTGGGGTGAATATTTATCTAAGGGAATAAATCTGAATCCACATTAGCTAACATAGGACTTTGTATCCTATTGATTATATCCTATTCATTCATGATTCATATATTAAGGATTTGAATCCATTAGGGAACATATGGGATATGATCGTAACCATAATACAATGGAGTCGTTTGATCAAGCCACCAAGTCAGAGGGGCGCGTCCATAATCATTAAGCACGCAGATTCATCCAAAAAAACCACGAGTTCTTTGCGGAGCTATCTTTCCAAACCACCAATCAAAGGACCAATTCTATGTCCTTACTAGCAATAAATGAAATGAGTCCTAGTGATAATCTCGAGCATATATTGACTCTTTGTAAGCTAAAGAAATTTTAAAATTTATCCATCTTGATAAATTATTACGGAGAATGGATGGATTTTGCTTAAAATATTGGATGGTTAATTTTAATTTTAAATATTTTAAATAAAAATTTAATGTGCTTTTAGAAGGTATTCTAAATATTTGGGGTGCCTTCTAGTTTATATTTTCCATCAACATGACCATCATCAAATTTTTTATAGGCATTTCATTTTCTCTGTTGAAACATATTGACTCTATCTACTTGCTGACAGAGAATCGAGTTTGTTTCCAACTTTATGTTTTTATTATTGAATCTTTCTTGTTATATAACTTGAAAGCCTAATATGAATGTACAAAATAAAAATCCTGATTGGCACTACAACCGTATATTTGCTTGACGGTTCGAGCCATATTTACTCTTATATATTCATATAGAAGGATCAGGCTCGTTGTAGGCTTTATACCTTTGTTAATAAGTTTTCATAGTAATAGGCCTTGAAGGCCTAATATAAATGTATTAAAATAAATATCTTGGCCGGCGCTCGAGCCTAAGTTTATTACTTAACTCGCACAACATCCTCAGGCATCACATGTGCCCCTATAACACGATCATCGGGGCCCATGCGGGTATATGATTTTGCATATATTTTGCAAGATGTATTTGTGTAGTAATTATATGTATGCAATGACATAAGTGTGTACAACATATTTATGTTTATGCATGCATGAATGCGTCATCACTCTTTCGACGCATGAGGGGGCATTTTAAAATCTTTTGCATAAATCATTTGTACTGGAGACTATTATTTAAATGTGTGTAAATGCGTAATGTTCTACTTGAAAGTCCGCAGATATCTTCTATTGATATGAGTATTGTGGATCTGGTGGCTTGACATTACGAATTGAATTTCATCTTCTACATGTTGTCTTCGCTGATATGTTGTGTATTAAAATTAGTAGACACTTTTTGTCTGCTTGTAACATGTTGCAGATCCAGTGACATGATACTACATCATAAGTTGTTTGCTACTTTATGCATATGGGTTGTTGTTGAAAAATGCATAAGATTGCGCTTGAGAATTTGCACACGCCTTATGTCTGCTTGTATGCATGTTGCAGATTTGATGGTGTGACATTGCAAATTAAGTTTCATCTTCTACATGTTGTATTTGCTGTTGTGCTATGTATTAGAATTGGTAAACACTTTCTATCCACTTGTATACATGTTATAGATTAGATGGCATGATACTACATAATAAGTTATTTGTTGCATCATGTTGTTGTTGTTGAGAAATGCACAATATTTCACTTAAGAATTTACACACATCTTATATTCTCTTGTATGGATGTTGCAAATCCGGTGGCATGGCATTACGAATTTAATTTCATCATCTACATCTTGTCTTTGTTGATATGTTGTGCATTGGAATTGGTAAATACCTTTTGTCTGGTTGTATACATGTTATGTATCTGGTGGCATGACACTACAGCTTAAATTTTTTGTTTCTTCATGCAGATGGGTTATTGTTGAGAAATGCATAAGATTTCACTTAAAATTTTGCACATACCTTATGTTTTCTTGTATGCATGTTGCTGATTTGGTGGTGTGGCGTTGTATTGCAGTTCATTGTCACTTTATACATGTAGACTGACGTGCACTAACAATCCTCATGTGGCAGCTCGTACATGCTAATTATCTACTGCAGTTCTTTCGTATCTGCTTGTTGATGGCGTATTGAATTAATGACGGGCCACTTGCAACAACTCACAAATACATGCATTTGTTGCATATTATCTTCCCTTGGTTGTAGAATATCGAGGGTTCTTACTGCTATTACATAGTTATGGGCAATAAAAGTATTGTAGCATTTATTACCTCTTGCCATGCAACTTATTGGTGTTTGGTATGTGCTTCTCTTCATCCACCTTTCCTTATAGTGGATTAGTGTATTTACCTACTGTTGAATTGTGAGCTATTGCATTTATTTATGTTCTGATGTTGAATGTAGGTTAAGTCACATTCATCGTCGATTTCTTCATGTATATTGAGCAGCAAGTCTCTACATTCATCGCATGTTAATTTTCAGTGCTTCTAAGGGGCTATAGCTTTCATTTTCTAACTAGTTGATATTGACAGTAGGATTGAGTCACAATCATTATTAAATTTTCCTTGCATGCTAGTTGACAAACTTGCTATATATGCTTGGATGCCCTTCTGCTCTTGTGGGAATTGTCGTGTGGGTCTATAAGACACCTGATGTCAGTTGTAGGGATATCGTTTCTTTCACAGCTTATCTACCGTCATCATCAATAAGTAGGCTAATGCATTCATTTAGTAATCTATCTGATGTTGTATATAGGAAGACTATCACATATGTAACTCATTTGTTGTTATTGATGCTTGTTAGCATTCGCATGCTCTATGTATATAATACACTTATGCATTGCCTATTATTGCTTTTTGTATGGATTGTTTTATGCATGATAGTTCTTGATTCTTGCCTATAGATGAACTATCACTGTAAGCTTACATTCATCATATATCATACCATGTACATCTTTGCTAACATTTGCATTTTGATTGGCATGAAGGTTTTCAATATTTATTAAAAGCTTCATGCTATTGATTGTAAGCACATTGATTAAAATGCAACCACATTTGTCACACATCCTCTACTTTTACTCATAAGCATATTGATGTGTCCATGGAAAATTCCTCCTTCGTAGTGCCTATGAATCACCTGCTACTATTTGCAACTTGGTAGATTGAAGATTATAAGCCAATTTAATGTTCATTCTCCACCAATCATATGAATTGGGAGTTTATTTTCCACTTGCGTCGTGTCTTGTTTGTTTATGCTTATTTGGATGATTAAGATTATTAGTTAGAATTGGTTTTTATGCGATTGAGTGTTTTAAAAATTAAAATATAGTTCCATGCTTATCATTTTAGTTTGGTTCCCTGCTGTCCTTGTTCGAGTCGAGTTCAAATCCCTTATTTGTTCATTTTTTATACCCAGTTCATTGTCATTTGATCCAATTTCAAGACCGCTGTTCACTAAAAATTTTGGTAGCCTCCTAGCATATTCCCTATTTGTGAGATATTCCAAGATTTTGAGCCTTTCCACTACGCCAAGAAAGGTGTGTATGATAGGTGTTAGACGACACCTCGGCTGAACTCTTCAATCTCACCACGCCAAGAAATATGTGTATGAGTATTCAGGAGTACCTGTTTAAAATGTAGAATTATTTTCCTATAGGCGCACACACACACACACATAATTAGAATATTTTATTACTTTTACCTGATTTTTAAAACACAAATATTGTAATTTAATCAATTCACATTAGTGCTTTAAGTTAGAGGTGTCAATTATTGACCCGAGCCAATTATCCAACCGAAGAAGACTCAAAAAATCAAGTTTCGAGTCAACCCGTTTAACGAATGGGTCCAGTTTATAACCTGTTTGAAAAATTGAGTCAAGTCTAGGTCAATCCGCTAACCCAAAATTGACTCGATATCTGGTTGCCCATTCACATTCTACTTATGCACCCACACTACTTCGCTTGCTTCGTGCTTTACTGCATGCACATTTGCTTTGCACTCGCACTCGAACTTGCACTCGCATTTTGAGTAGCTCGCGCTCACACCTCAAATCCCTGTACCTGTGCTTGAATCAAACCTAGCACTCATGTTAACGTTGCGCAGCTTGTGCTAGCACCTTGTCCTCGCCATCATCCTCACCCTCGCCCTCTTGCATTGCACACCTCGTACATGTGCAACACAATCCATACCCTCACCTTGCTCACTTGCTATTGTTCGCAACTCGAATTAGTCATTAGCGAGTAGGTTTGGGTCAGCCCAATAACTCATCGACTTAAATCTGGGTCTGAATTCTTAACCCCTTTTCCTAAACAGGTCGGGTTCGAGTTGAAAGGGTGTTAGTTTCGAGTTCGATCCAAACCCAATCCGCACTCGCACTCGCACTCGCACTCACATTCGAGCAGCTCGCGCTCACACCTCGCATCCCTATACCTGTGCTTGAATCGAACCTAGCACTCATGTTAACGTTGCACAGCTCATGCTAGCACCTTGTCCTCGCCGTCACCCTCACCCTCGCCCTCTTACATTGCACACCTCGTACATGTGCAGCACAGTACATGCTCACTTGCTATTGTTCGCAACTCAAGTTAGCCATTAGTGAGTAGGGTTGGGTCAACTCGATAACTCATCGACTTAAATCCGAGTCTGAATTCTTAACCTCTTTTCCTAATCAGGTCGGATTCGAGTTGAAAGGGCGTTAGTTTCGAGTTCGATCCAAACCTAATCCGACTCGACCCGACCCGAATACCCATTTTGACACCCTATAAGTCCAAATTGCCTTAACTTTCACCACCAATTGCTAAAGCCTTGTAAAATTCTCACTTAAAATTCTCTTCCATATATTAAAATTATAAAATGACTATCACAACGCAGAATCAATGTTGCACCGATATAGATATGGCGACACGGATACGACACGGTACGAATATGAGACACGTCAATTCTTAAAAATAAAGCATACGAATATGATGTAGATACGACATTATAATATATAAATCATACATAAAAATTAAGAAAGTAATCAAAGCGTAATATTTGAAATGAAAAAAAAAAAATTTGAATTGGTCTCTGATGGACCATCATCAAATCCAATTCCTACGCCACTAGAGTTCATTATCCTACGAAGGATCGACACAATTAAATCACATGAATTTAAAACATAAAAATTTTTAAGTAAAAGTGTAGATATGTAGCAGATATGCTGGGGCCCTTAGCGATTTCGATCTGCCCGGTCAGGTCGCAGGATCAAGGGGCAACGCTCCTGCTGGGATTTCCGACGGCAGCGCTCTCCCGGAACAAATTATTATTATAAGAGTTGTGTTAAACCTTTCTCTAGCTTATTTGTGCTGTTTGATACTGAGCATGATACCGAACATTGCGGAGAGGTACTGAGCGGTACCGAGTTAGGACACTTTTTTTTTATTATTTCTTAGTAGGACACACATATGGACACACATATCATATCTGATACGTGTTCGAGCAAATTTAAAAAATATTTTAATTGGACACGACAAAGCTGTATCCAACATGTGTCCAATATAGGATGTCTCGTAAATAGAAGTAACTCTGCTACATAGCACAGAAGTACCGGAACGTTGACCTTTTTGTTAGCGCAAAGTAATCGATCTGTGATAGCAATTTTGACCACTTTTAGAAATTCAAGAATTTTTCTGTGATCTCATATGCTTCATTTACAATCACTACTATGACACATCGATTTTGAATGAAATCAAACACCACCCAGCTGAATTAAAACTACAGCTTGAAATGACCCTTTTCCTGAAGAATTTATTTCATTTTCAGATAAAGGGCAATATAATTATGACCAACTGACTATAAAAAAATCAACTTCATTGATTCATTGAAAAGGATTTTAACCTAAATAAAATAAAATATGCCTTGAAGTTTTACAGGCGTAACATTAATTAGCAAGTTCTCTGCATATGCTAAGATCTGAAACAATACAAGCTCACTGGAAGGACTCTGCATATCTAAACCCATTTCTTTGCCGCAGTCATCATCTTCTCTTCCTGCAAGTTTCTCCTTCGATACTTTTTCTGATCTGTGATAGAAGAAGCAATCTTCCTTGGTCTTACCGAAGCATTTGTTTCATCTTTCATGCTCACACAATTTTCCTTGAAAGGGCTCATTGCTTTCTGTAGCGTTGAGACAGAAGAGCCCATAAGCTTTGTTATATCAAGCTTATGAAGAATTTCATTAGTTGGAATACATGAAAGATTCACACCACCCTTCTGAGGAGAATCAGAGTCTGAAGATGATGGGCTAGTGCTGCTCATATCATAGAGAATATTGTCAGTCATAAGCGGTGGATGATAAGTGGTTGACTGTGAAGAGGCCCTATATGATGGTCTTCGAAGCCTCGTGAATTTGACAATCTGCAACAAGTTTGCACTGACGCTAAGTTTCAGTAAAACATTGTACTTTTGAAGTTTATGGAGGGTCTTACCTGTTGCTCTAAAAGCAGCATATCCTTTTTCAACTTTGTGATTATCATGTTTTTTCTTCTTATAATTTCTTCCAGTTCTGTAATCCTCTATTTAAGAAGAAATAAAATCAACGTAAGAGAAAGGTTTAACAAACAGAAAATGCAGAATTTTGTATTAAAAGACAACCTTAGAGTAGGTAACATTGGAAGCATGAGCAGCAGTTGTCAGTTCCTTAATGGTGTCGTCCTTCTCTTCACATTCCTTTCTAAGATTGTAAAGCTCCTGTTCGGTTGCCAATGTGCTCAGCTGTACAGGCTAACAAATTCAAAAAACAATTGTTATAAATTATTTGGTTATGATCCCCAGTTATCTCAAAAGATAAATATGCATCAAAAGCAAGTGAAGATCAATTTATGTGTTTAGGAAAGAAAGTAAAGAAAAGACGGATGGATTTGAGAAATTTATCCTCGTCCAACTTCACCTAACTCATCTACAGTCACCGACCAACTCGACACCTATACCGCATTACCATCGATTGATGGGAGAACTACATGTTGAGATTTAACTCCTCCCCACTTTTTGAACCCTATAAAAGGAGGGGGAAGGGGAAAATGGGGTCTCTGGATTTTTTGTCTTGGATAGAGGAATGAAGTCCAACGGAATTCTAATTTTCATCACTAAGAAGAGTTCACACATTAGAGAGAAAAAGGAGAAAAAAGTCAAAAAACTATGATCATCAAAGAAATATCCTTAATGCCTTGCATTATTCCTTCTATACAGCACAAGCTCTATCATTCAAAATCTACTGTTTTTTCTCTATTCTTGTATTCCTGATTTGGATAATAAAGATTTTGCCTAATATACATTTTTCAAACTCATTCTCTTTCATATCCTATACTCAAACTTTATTACATTCTCCCTAGCAGCTTTCAACTCACATGTGAAGGCAAGTACTGTCAATCATCATCCACCGAACTACATAGGATCCAACAGATCTAACATATTTAATATTCTAACCGGTTCATCGAAACGTCAACATTATGTGACCAAATCATTTAAGGCGATTCTCTCTAGTCTTATTGACACTAGAGCTACTCCAACCTTTTTATGTATATAATTGTTTTGCATTTTGTCTCTAAGAGTAAAACAACTCATCCACCTGACCATCCTGCTCTCTTTAACATAATTTTTTAAAAGATTAATGTCATGATTATTTGAAAAGTTTTATGCTGACTGTCGACTACCTAACACAACCCTCCACTTTTCTCATCCAGGACATGGGACCTGGCAACAGCAGTTTATCCTCTTCTCTTTAACACTTGACTTAATTTTATGCTTCTCTTTTAATGGCCAACATTCTACGCCGTAAAACAATGTAGGTATCACCACAATCTTATAGAATTTTTACTTAAGTTTGAGAGGTAGTTTTCTATAACACAACATGCCCAATGCATTCATCCACTTCAACCATCCAATTTGAATTCTACTAAATAAACATTTATGCAGCATAAAATTAAGCATACTATTCTCTTAACATTTTATATTGTTAATGCCATGTCAAGCCAAATACACCATGGTATTATGTTCTATTATTACATGCCAGCCCTCCACACTATCTCCTGTAAATTAGAGCTATAATGGAGGGCAAAAGTTTTATGCAAAGAATTATGATTTGCATTAGATGTGAATAATGTGTATAGTTTGTACTTTGACTTATGTATAGACAAGTACTTGTGCCATACATTAATATAAAAGCTCTTGTCTAGACCAATGCACAAACATTTTCACAAATATTCTCAATGACGATCACAATGCTGCAAATAATATAGTTGTTGACAAAATAACATAAACCAAAATACAAGGATTGATAATCCATGTCTAAGCGAGAGGAACAGTTGCGGAAGACACAAATTTGAATAACAAGATGAAAAAAGGAAAAGAAGAAGAAGAAAAAAAAACAAAACAAAACAGATTGACAGCAACAGAAATAAATACTAAGCACTAAAACTGGCCAACCAAAGGTAATTTATATCTCATTCGTGAATAGAACAAAAATGTTTTAGTTGCCTCACCTGAGTATCTACAGAAGATGCAACACTCCAAAAATCAGATAGATCAGACATTCGACGTTCCTCTTGCTCAGTTACTATCTCATAATTCTTCTCGATAGATCTTTCTTTGCTCGGCTCAGTCATGCAAACATCCTATGGACAAATATCGGTTAGATATTATTTAATCAGAAGCATCAAACAAGAAAATAAGTAATCACAAAGCCTACTGTGAAAGCCTGTACCTTTGCTTTAATGGGTTGGTTATGACAGATAGGAAGAATGCCATCATCTAGGTTGAAATGAGCAACCCGACTACTGCCATGAAAGAATTTAGCTCCATTTTTCTTTAGCATTTCTGCAATAGTAATCTGCTCATTTTTGAACGGAAAGTTGCAGCCTGATGATGGAGAATGATCTTTCACAAAGCTCATTTGCTCCAACAAATTATCAAGTTTCATCTGCATGTTCTTTAGCATCTCATCCTATTCATGAGATGCAAAAGGCTAACAATTCATGTCTGTTCTAAGAAAAGTATAGCATCGGAAGAAATTTATTCAAATGAATGACACATAATTCATCCTACGTCACATGCGGGCCGACCATGTATGCTTATAAATTACAAGCAAGGAAAAACCTGATGCTTCAAATTCAAAAAAAGCCAAAAACTTCGATCTTGCTCTGAACTAGAGACGAAAAGGACATCCGGTGCTATATAAAAATCGCTGCAATATTTAAAGAGGTATTTTTTGCTGATTACTGCCTTTGATTTTTTTTTTTTAATGTTGAAAGAAAATTTTGCAATCGCATGGCTTCAATTTTATGCCCACTTGAAGGGAACGAAATTCCCAATTATTTGAGCAATCAAGGGGCCATTTTAATGCCCCATTTAATCACATTAAATTTAAAAATATATTTTAGATCCCAACACCAAAACGTGTATGGATAAAAATCAACATTGATTAAGCTTGAAAAATCCTCTTAGGGCATTTCCAACCGAAAAACTCAATTATCACTCCAAAATGCAGTAATACATCAAAATACAGGAACTCGTCTTCAATTGAATTCTATTTTCTAACACCAAAAAAAGAATGTTCCTGATATATTCTTTCCCATACTTTATTTTATATATTTTTAATCATATATTTATATAAAAAAAACATTTGGTGGGTGAACAGTGGCGTATAGCGGAAAGTTTGGTGTTCGGCTGGAGCGACCGAACGACGTCATATATATGTTTTACGTTCGACTGGAGAAGGCCTTAAGTTCTCATTTAGCTGCAAGAAGTTAAATAAATATGATATGAAAAATGATAAAATTTTCTTTTTCCTTCACTGATTTAGGTTTGCTAGAAATTAATGCTCACTCTAAGACTTCAGTTAAAACTCCCTCAAATATAAAAATTTTGGTTTGGCATATAAATGAATAGAAGAACAAAATGATCATTTTTTAAAACATGCTTTCCATTAAAAAGCTACAAATTATTTAGTTAAACTCTTTTTAAATATAACAATTTTAATTTAACAACTAAAATGAATAAAAATAAAATCCTCAATTTTCGAACATACTTTAATTCCTGCAGGCAACCAGGTGAGTCCTAATAAAAAAACATATACTGAGCTGATATAATTATTAAATTTTCTTTCAATGGAAGTAGGCTGGAATCAATTAAAGAACTGGATTGCATCAAAGACGACTAATATCTATGAATAAATCTGAAATACATTCCTGGTAAGCTCAACAATCAATAAGAAAAGAAAATGGATTTTAGGGACTAGCGCGTAATCTAAAATGTATGCATTCAAAAACTGCTGCTGCGAGAAATCCAACATATTTAAAGCCTAGTCTTTGCCCTAACGCATCACCTGCAGGAGACGTTGAACTACTAATTAAAAAAACAGTTTGAGATTTCTCTCAATGGAATATATTTAAGTAATTGCGCTGATTATAGCCACTTGAAGTCATTCGATCCGATTAAAAGCTAAGCAAAATTTATTTATAGGCTGGCTTAATCTGTTAATTTCATTATAAATTTAAGGGTTCTTAAAACCGTCCTGACAAAAAATACATCAGATGATGGTGTTGCAATTTTGCTTATTAGAGACAAAAAAAAAAAGTCAGGTTAATGTGTATTGAAATTGATGAATGGATTTTAGAGACTAACCCTAACGTCGACAGATTGCTGAAGCTGCAATATTCTCCGTGATCGCCTACTCTCTGCAGAGGAAATGGAGACTAGGGCAACGAGGAGGACGTGGTGGAGCGGCGTAAAGAGCTCCCAGGCCACAGCTTCTGCGGCACCCAGCCCCTTACCTATGGCGCGGGCAGACGTGGCCTCAGAAGCGCCTACGAAGTGGGACTGAAGCGAGACCCAGGCTTGCCGCCGGCGATCCGAAATGATAGGGCGGTCCGGTTCTGCAAAATGGCTCAATAGGCGAAGTGGGGATGGGGAAGGAGGGAAGGAGACGCAATGAAATGCGACCGACGCCGCGACTGGGAAGAAGCCGTCGGTGGCGTAGGCAATGGTCATGGCGAGTAGGAAGTGTGCAGAGGAGGTGGAGCAGCGAGAAGGGAAGGGGCGCGAAGAAATTATGGGTTTGATGTTTCAAATGTTTGAAAACGGGTGTGGAGGATAACACGATTTTGATGGGATTTACAAATGAAATAGTGCCACGTGGCAAGACGGTATTGCTGTTCGAGCGCCTTTCATGGCATTTGTCCTTTTAGACAATAATGAAAATATGTTTATTATTCATTTTATTAGGATTACTTTAACAACAACTTTAAGACCAAATCTTTTTTGCTTTAGTTATGGATGATCTTAATAGACATTTGCAAGTGGATGTATTTTGGTGTATGTTTTTTTGCTAATAATATTTTTTTTTGTTTATAAGACTATAGAAGGAGTTGACAAAAAACTTGAATTATGGTGATCAATTTTAGAGTCTAAAGATTCTTTTTTGAGTAAATCTAAGACTGGATGCATGCAGTGCAATTTTAGTGGTAATAGATCTAGTGGGGGTATTGTGACTTTAGGTGATAAGGTCATTGAAAAGGGTACATATTCTAGATATATCAGGTCTATTATTCAAAGCAATGGTGACTTTGATTGAGATATTATTAGTAGAATTCTCGTTGTATGGTTGAAGTGGAGAAATGCATTGGGCTATTGTATGATAGGAAAATAACCATCAAACTTAAATGAAAATTTTATAAGAAGGTCGTGAGACATAATGTTTTATGATGTAGAATGATGGAAATTAAATGAGGAGCCTAAAGTTAAAGTCTTATAGAGATAAGGATGATCAGGTGGATGAGTGGTTTTATATTTAGAGATAAAATGCGAGACGAGTATATACATGAAAAGGTTAGAATAGCTCCAATGGAAAATGAGATTAGAGAGAGACAACTTAGATGGTTTGGTCACATAAAATGTTAGCTTGCCATGAGAGTAGATATATTAGAGTTGACTTATGTCAAGAGTGGTAGAGGAAGTGCTTAAAAGACTTGGTTAGAAAGTATTAAGAATGACTTTTTTTCATTAGATTTAAATGAGAATTTGACTTTTAATAGGGCACAATGGAGAAAAATGATTCATGTAACTGACCCCACGTAATAGGATAAAGACTTGTTGTTATTGTTGTAGCGCGTTTTATCATCTTTTGTTATAAGCTTTTTTTTTTAGTATTATATGTTTGTGGTAGTGTACCTAACATTATAATTTGTTTTTCTAGCATGTGTGTGCAATGCTAGTATTCAAAATGTGCATAAAAACATTTCAATAAAAAATAGGTCAACCAAGTTATATTGTTATCATTAAAATACTATCATGATGATATATAGTCTAATAAAGTTAAAATTCTTCTCCTATTTCATTAGGCAAACATGCTTTCATAACATATATAACTCTTGGGTTTATATAATTCCTAAATTTATGCCTTCTAAAATTTTAAATTTAATTCACAACATAAGAAGTCATAAGATAAGATAAAAAAATAAGCATAAACAAATTTGATAAAACTTTCTTCCTTTTTTATTTTATTTATTTAAACCAACATTAAAAGAAATACATCAAGAAAACAAAATAAGTATAAAGTACAAAAATATAAATAATGAAATAGCACCCTTTATTGACACCTCAAAGAGGGGATGACATTGAAAAAGAGAAATGGACACTGAATCCAAAAATAAAAATCTCATACCTTGAAAGAGCTTTATTCAAAAGCTAGAAAGTGATAGATACCATTTTTAAGCTAAAAAAATTTGCTGTGAAACCAAGATCGATCTTCTTCATGCTTTTGTTTTTACTATCTCCTATAGTTCTCTTATTATTGTCACTGAATATCCCACCTTTTAGTTTATTGTGATATGTGCTCATTAATCTTTGGGTTAAGGCAAAGAAGTGATCAGTCCAAGCATCCTTTTGATAATCATAGGATGGGTATGAATAAGAGCTAAGATGATTAAGAAATAGGTGTAATTTCTACTTCTTTTTATTCAATACTATCATAAATTTGGAACACATGCTTTTAGTACTAAAGAAGATGCGAAATGAATGGTCAGTAAATAGTGCGGAATATGATCAAGTTGGCCCAAATAGGTTAGGATGTATTTAACATCTAAGAGATACCCTTTCAAGTAGCCAAAGTGTTAAGTTTGGTCAATACTTAAATTTTGGGTCGTGAGTGGAAGCGAGGTCTTGATATATTAAATTGACAAGCTTGAAAAATTAAATTTGGTGTGTTAAATAATAATAGCTAGTTATATAAAAGAGTGGGGTGATATTAATGCGATCACCAGCTTTTTGAATAATATTATTTTGAAGCATGTGTAGATAAGATGGATGTTTTTCACATGACCACTAACTAGCATTTGATGATGGGGTAGAGGTTGTGACATACAACTTAAATGATTGAAAACCAATTATAATTAAAAGTAGTTACTATGGATTATGGGTTCACACTAGTAGTTGAAACTAATAAAGCACATCTTGATTGTTGATATTAAACAATTGATTACACACCATAGATGTCATGAGAATGGTTCTTCCTTTATAAGAAGACTTATAAAAACCTCAAATAGAAGCTTGAAGTGATATGAGTAAGAAAGGTTAATGAAAAAAGGAAGTGTAGTTTCAACAAAAAGATAGTAGATGGAATATGGTATAAGAAATGGTTATAACAAGTTTGGAAGTTCCATATGATAAGCTATATGAGTGTTTTTTTTTAGATAAAACCCACGGCGGGGCCTACGCTTTAATATAAAAAAATGATTACAAAGTCCTTAAGAGAGAAGATCAACTCACTAATGCTCCAACGAGCTACAAAACCAAATAAAAAAGACCTAGGAGACGAAAGTCTACACTAACAAAAAATAATATATAACCTAATAACAAGCTACCGATGCTACATATAAGCATCCAAAAAAGAAATATGTTATAAAAGAGAGGGAGCACGATCTTTCAAGTAGCCAAAGCGTCAAGGTTGGTCAATACTTAAATGTTCGGTTGTGAATTGAAGTGATTTCTTGATATATTATATTGACAAGCTTGAAAAATTAAATTTGGTGTGCATGAAATAATAATAGCTAGTTATATAAAAGAGTGGGGTGATTTTGATTCAATCACCAGCTTTTGGATTAATATTGTTTTGAAGCATGTGTAGATAAGATGGATGTTTTTCACATGACCACTAACTAGCATTTGATGATGGGGTAGAGGATTGTGACATACAACTTAAATGATTGAAGACCAATTATAATTAAAAGTGGTTACTATGGATTATGGGTTCACACTAGTATTTGAAACTAATAATGCACATCTTTATTGTTGATATTAAACAATTTATTACACACCATAGATGTCATGAGAATGGTTTTTTCCTTTATAAGAAGGCTTGTAAAAACCTCAAACAGAAGCTTGAAGTGATATGAGTATGCAAGGTTAATGAAAAAAGGAGTTGTAATTTCAATAAAAAGATAGTAGATGGAATATGGTATAAGAAATGGTTATAAGAAGTTTGGAAGTTCCATACGATAAGCTATATGAGTGTTTTTTAGATAAAACCCACGGCGGGGCCTAGGCTTTAATATACAAAAACGATTATGAAGTCCTTAAGAGAGACGATCAGCTCACTAATGCTCTAACAAGCTACAAAACCAAATAAAGAAAGACCTAGGAGATGAATGTCTATACTTATAAAAAATAATATATAACCTAATAACAAGCTACTGATGCTACAAATAAGCATCCAAAAAAGAAATATGTTATAAAAGAGAGGGAGCACGATCTTTCTACAAAAATTATATATGGCATCCATATTCAACTTAACCTACAAAGCAAAAATGTTGCATGGAAAAGGATGTGATACAAAATTTTATAGATAATCCACATAAAACAAAAAGGAGGATAAAGACTGATAGAGCTTAGGATATAATTAGTAGAAAACGCCTCATAAAGGTAGTCCACAAGTCACTCAATCGTACCCTCATGAGCAAACACCTTCCAATAGCCTAAGGGACCCAAACAACAAAGCTTAAGGACAGTAGCAAACAAATTCAACACATCCAGAAGATCACAAAAACACAACCCATAAGCAGTCCAGAACAGGAAGTGAAACAAAAAATACAAACAACAAAGCTTAAGGCCACCAGAAAAATAACATAACTCGTCCAACATATCACCAATACCCAACCCAAGGGCACTCCAACACATAAAGTGATTATAAAAATCGAGAACATAAATAGCACAGCCCGAAGCCAAACTCTCACAATTACCCCTAGTCAACCAAAACCGCCACCTGAAGGTAGGAGAGCACCAATGGGAAAACCAATCAGCAATATCATATGTGCAATCACAGCTCAAGTCTAAATCCACCAAGATATAGATAAAATAAATAACACAGAAAGATGGAAGAAGAAAAACAAAAACAACAGCAGGAACCCAAAAAACCTCCGGAGAAACCACAGCCGAGAGCTGGAAAACCTCTATAAACTATAAAAACTAAGACTAGGATCAACAGGAAAGAAAAAAAATAGACCAAAGAAGTATGACCCAAAACTCCAGATCTGCAAAAGTAGCCAACCAAGTCACCCGAGAAAAACCAACACATCAGCCCTACTAAAAATTAAAAGCTTAAAAGAGAGCCCCCAACAACCAAAGATGGGGCACGAACTCACACCAGCAGAAAGAATAGGGGAAGCAAACAACAAGGGAAACAACAGAAGATCCAAACAAGCCCCAAGGCACCCCAGGCCAGCCAAGAATACCACCACCAGGTAAACCAATTAGATTTTAACATAGGGACTATCAAGGTCATCCAACCGAAATAGACCTTTAAGAGCAGCAAGAATGTTGACCACATTATAATCATAAAAATACTCAAGAGTACAACCCAAATTAGCAAGCCAAGAAGCACAAGCATTACCCTCCTTGCAAATATGGTGAAAAGAAAATTCATAAAAACCAAAAGATTTTTAATTTCCCTAACATGATAGAAAAGATTAGGAGAGCAACATATATCCTCCACATAATTTAAAATCTAAAATCAAAAAAAAAATTCATCTCAATAAGGATGTTAGTAAGATTAAGAGAGATGCAAACCTTGAGACCATAAAGAACAGCCAAAGTGCTAACAACAACATAATTACCACTCAGAATAAGACCAGTGAAAGCCATAATCAGATTAATATTACTATCCCTGATAGCTCCACCATAACCCATCAAAGAGTCATTGCTAGCACCAACAATATTTAATTTAAAGAAATTAATATAAGGTTTAAGCCAGTAAATAATGTAATCCTTTAAAGCAGTAGGATAACCTTCCAAATTGAGGCCTAACACAGTACCTTTAAAATAATAGTCTTTAAAATTCTTGAAAGATAGTAACTTAACAACACAAAGAGACAACACTTTATCTTTAACCTTTTGAATAACCTTCTGATAGATCATCTGAATACCATTAAAGAGATAATTATTCTATTCCAACTATAAAAACTAAAGAATAAGAGAAAGAATAGAAAAACTTAAAAGAAATTTTTATTTCGGTTCAACTTAATTTTCAAAAAGGGACTTAAATTTTTTTAAAGTACCAATTCACCCCCCCTCTTGGTAGCCTTGGGACATTCACTTAGGTTTAACAACCTAATTACAAGACTCAACACCAACCATAAAAACCAAAGAATAAGGGAAAGAATAACATTACGAATGTGCCCTTTAAAATTGATAAACCAAGCCTTAAGCATAGATTTAAGAGACAAATGAGCATTAAAGCAATTTAAATGAAACAAATCATCAAAATAAACCCAAGTTTTGATAGCAACCGGGCTAAAAATAAAAACATGATGCATATTTTCGATATGATAACAACATTAACACTTGGAAGGTAGAAAAAACCCTTTTTTAATGAGATTATCATAAGTGGGAATAAATCTATGAAGAATTCTCCAAATAAAAATAGATACAACAGTAGGAATGCTCTTATGCCAAATCAAAGAGAAGATATTATCACTATTTTAACAAGTTCTAAAGGTATGCCAAGCCTTCTTTAAGTGAAAGCCACCATCACTAGATAAATCAAATAAGATAATGTTCTTAGAATCAATATTGATAGGAAAGTTAAGAATTTGATGAATAATAAAATCAAGAATAACATTAGTAAGTTTCTCATAATCCCAGCAATTATTCATAAAGAAATAATTAACCTCAGTAGAAGCAACAGAAGACGAATTAAAGATAGAATCAATAGACTATTTGCCTAACCAACAATCTTACCAAAAGAAAGCATTATCTTCACCAAGGCCCCAAGAGATGTAGGGCTCAACCTCCCATTTAACCGTGTAAAGCCTATGCCACACTCTAGAGTCACCCTACTTAATAACATGTAGAAGGATGCTTGCCAACAAAATATTTGGAAGACATAAAATTAGCCCAAAGGCTCGCTTTAGTACAAATACTATACCAAAGTTTAAAAGAAAAAGCCAGAGCCAAGTCATTCATGTTTTTATAGCCTAAACCCCCTCCTGCCAGAACACCACAACATTTATCCCAAGCAGCCCAATTAATTTTCTAAAAAAATCTGTTAAAAAGTTTATACACCCTATTACAAACAACTTGAGTAGGAAGAATGGTTTGAAAACTATAAACCTGTAAAGAACACAAAACACTTTTGATAAGAGTCGTCCTACCACCAAAGCTAAGAAACTTAGAATCCCAAGAAAGCAATTTATTATGAATAGAGGCAATAAGCTCATCAAACAGACAGATTTTTCTTCTACCTTTAAAGAGAGGAACACCAAGGTATTTAATGGGTAATTGACCTTGGATAAAGCCAGTTAAATCTTTAAGAGCCAAACTACGATTGTTAGGAATGCTCTTAGAAGCAATAAAACATCTTTTATTCTTGCTGAAAGATAAACCACTAACCATCTCAAATTGATTAAAATTTTCCAAAAGTTTTTGGATTCTATTGGTAAAAGCATTAGTAAAAACAATAAAGTCATCCACAAAACAAAGATGAGAAATGGGAAAACCACCTAAAGTTCTAAAATAAAGACTAGGATTAATCTCAAAAAGATTGGTAATGCCTCTAGATAAAAAGTCAGCAGCAATAATAAACAGAGTAGGAGATATAAGATCCCCTTGCCTTAAACCGTAAGAGGATTTAAAGAAACCATTAGTAGTACCGATCACTATAATAGAGAAATAGATACCTTCAATACAATTTTTAATAAGCTTAATAAAAATAAAACTAAAGCCAAAATACTCCAAAACAAGATAAATAAAGGACCAGTCAATATTGTCATAAGCCTTAGCAATATCAATTTTTAAAATCAAATTCCACTCTCTTACTCTAAAATCCAATTCATGGCAAAATTTTTGAGCCAACAAAATATTATCTGTAATAACCCTACCTTTCACAAAACCCATCTAAGAGGAGGAGATAATTCTAGGTAAAAGAATAGTGAGACTGATAGGTCTAAAATCATTTGAAGTGTTAACAAATTTGTTCTTGGGAATACAAATAATGGAATTAGACATAAAAAACTTTGGAATAGAGTTATCAACAACAAAATCTAGAGCAGAAGCAAAAATATCATTTTTAATATATGCCAAGATTTTTGAAAAAACTGAGTAGTAAACCCATCAGGCCCAGCCACCAAATCACTATTCATACCTAACAAAGTATCTTTAACCTCCTCAAAAGAAGGAGATTTAGAAAGATTCACATTATCCTCTAGGGTAATAAGATTAGGAATAAAGGAATGATCATCAATCTGAACTGGGTTAAAATTCTTATTGAGATGATTTTGAAAGTGAAGGACAACTAAATTAGCAATTTCCTCAACATTCTCAAAAATAGAACCATCATCACATTGGATTTTATTAATACCATTTTTAGCCTTTTTCCTCTTAACCAAAGCATGAAAGTACTTAGTATTGTTGTCACCATCAACCAAATTCTTAGCAACAGCTTTTTGTTTTCAAAAAATCTCTTCCTGAGCTTGGAAAGTAAACAAATCCTCTTTAGCTTTTTTTAAAAGAGAAAAATTAGAATCATAAGGATCAACTTGATAAGTGGATTCAATATTCTCAACAAGTTGCTCAGCCTCTAAAATATTAGAAAAAAGATTTCTAAAATCATTACAGTTCCACCAATTTAAAACCTGCTTAAGCCATTTCAGCTTAAACTAAAGCCTCCTTATACCAAAATAAGAGTTATCCAGATGAAGAGGAGCTTGCTAATTATTCTCCATAACCTCAAAAAAAATCATGAAGTAACCACATGTTTTGAAATCTGAATTGAGAAGAAGCATGTAAATGTCTATAATTAAGACTAATAAGCAAAGGAGAATGGTCAAATATAGTTCTACTATGATGATGCAAATTAATAAAACTAAAGGAATTAAGCCAGGAGTCATTAAAAAGTACACGATGCAAATGTTGCCATAAATGATCCTATTCCAAGTGAATTGATTACCAAAAAAACCAATAACAATGAAATTACAATCCAAAATAATATTACTAAAATCCTGCATAGACCGATAAGACGGAGAGGAACCTCCAATCCTTTTAGAAGGATTAGTAATAGCATTAAAATCACCACCAACAAGCCAAAGAAAATTACTAATATTATGAAATTTAATGAGTTGGTCCCAAAGTAATTTCGTAATGTAACGGGAAGAACTAGCATACACAAAATAGGCACAACAATGTAAATTAAAAACCTAAATTTAATAGTGCATAACTTGAGTAAAATCACCAATAACATCAATATTAACCAGATCCTTCCAAAATACCCAAATCTTGTTAGCCACATTTAAAATAGCATAATTAAAACCCAAAAAAATGATAGGTGCTAATTAACCTAGAGGAAGAAATAAGAGGCTCAAGCAAAATAAGAATGAAAACATTGTGAATACGACATAAATTCTTCACATGAATTCTAGAAGGACTACCGATTTCCTTCACATTCCAGATAATAGAATTAAACATAAATAAATAAAATTAATGAGAAGTATACGATCGAGTGTTTCTAGGAGGTTGCAAAGAAATATGCTTAAGCTTCCTCCCGCTTTTAATATGGACTTTACTAAAACTAGTATCATTATCATCCCTGACAAAACATTTAGCAGTAATATGCATACCCTCAGTATTAGTAAAATCATCACTATTATAATTAAAGGTTGAAGGAGTCTTACTATCATTTTGATGGTCCCTTTGAATAGTCTGTTGAGGATATTCATCCTTTATAAACATACCCTAATCCTCTAAAATATCACTAGCCCTCATAATACGCTCTTCAATGCATTTAAAAAGATGGGAGCTAAGCTCAATAGAAATAAATTCACCTTCATCTAATGGGATGTCATTCCTCTCACCTTCTTTGAAAGAAAATTGAATAGCACCATTAGCTCCAATCACAAATTCCTGTTCCTTTAAAGGATTAAAAGGAGTATGGGAAAGCATAATACCATTAGAATCAGAAAAATTTTGATTAATAATGAAAGAACAGGTAGTTTCATCATTAAGATCATTTTGAACTGCAATAGTAGGCAAATTATGCGCCACATTCTTCTCACAATCAATAGAAGAAATATCAAACATTTTAACAATAACTCCTTGATCATGATTCAAAGAAATAATATTGGTAATAATAGGAAGAGGGTCCTCAATAGTTACCATCAACGGCTCCTCAAGAGTTTGGGGCAGATTAGAGGTATTGCCCTCTAAAAGAACCGGAATGGGATTAGAGACTCATGACCAACCACCCCATTCTTTTGTTTGAATGAGTACTTTTCTCTACGAAGATGGGGATGTTTCCAAAAATAATCATTCATACCATGACTATGCATCCTGTAAAAAGAACAAAATATAGGTAAATTTTCAAGCTCAATTCTTTGGAAATAATCCTTGTCTTCCGACCCATTCCATATTTCACTAGGATGTTTTTTAGAAACATCCAATTCAACCAACACCTGAGCAACAAACGGTCTCGACATAGAGGTAGTGGCTTGGCCAGTTTGTAACGGTTGCCCAAAGATAGAGGCCATACAAAAAAGGATTTGATGATTAAAAAAGTGAAGTCTCAAATTTGAAAAAGAAAACCAAATCAGTGTAATAGGAGATTCCTCCCTAACGTCAAAGTCCGGAGTCCATTTAAGCAACTGCATTTGACATGCTTAAATATAGTAAGATCTCCTAGCAAATATGCGACTATAATCAAGATTATTAGAAAGTTGGATAACAACATGTCTTTGATCAAGTAAACTAAGGTGAAACGATTTGAAAAGCTTTAGGTTAAGGAAAAAATTACGTATAACATCAAGATTCGATCGCCTCAAGACAAATTTACCCACCGGCATCAAAGCATAAGGAGCGACCAATAGATCAACAACTGAGTCCTCGAACAAAAGGGCCAGACAACCCTTGAAGGATGAATGAACAAAATTCAATTTAGGAGAAGAAGATGATGTTCCAGCCAAAACATCTTTGAAGGATCAAGTTTTCCCCTTAAAAAGAGAAGAACATGCCAGGTTTAATGACGACGGAGTCATCATCATCCAGCACCAGAAAACAAACAAAACCTCAAAATAAGTAAACAAAAGACAACAAAATTAGAAAAGTGGGAGATATCGATTGGAAAAAGTAAAGGAAACAAGCCAGTAGGGACAAAATCCAGCTCGTGAGAAGGAGCCCTAGAGTCACCTAGAAATCGCCTCAGATGCCAGAGTGCAGAGAGACGTTGGAAGAGTCCCAATCATTTGATAAGCTATATGAGTTATTTAGCAACTTAAAGTTAAAACTAGAGTTTAGATTTTACCTTCATAAGAATGGTATCAGGATGTGTTTAAGGGCTTCTTTTCTTCCTTGATCTCTATAGAACAACTTCATATAATGGTCCAAAGATGGAGGGGAAATGGAGAGAGATATTATTAATTGAGGATGGATGGTGAAACTCCAAATCAAGGTGAAATATTTAGAAAATGTTGAGGAATCTCAGGGAAGGATAAATAAAAAGAGTTTTTATTTAGGAAGCACTAGATAGAGAGCATGGTTTGAAGGAATGGTTTTGACCATTTAGCTTAAGTCAGCTCTTAAGGGTTTAACAAATGGTTAGGATAAAAAATGAGGAATTTGTTAGGTTACCTATATGTGTTCAAGAAAGTTAAAGAGCTACATCTAAGAAATGAGTAGTTTACAAAGGGTTCGAGTGACTCTAGGCCGATCACTTTCCCATATGGTGGATGACTTGGGTTTCCTTGGGCTAAGCTAGGGGTTGAGCTTGGGTTTAAATAGATATAGGAATGTTCTAGAGTCATTTAGGATAGAATAAAATATCTGGTTCGAAGGAATTTTAGAAGTTTAAAAAACTTCGACCATGTCTGCATATTTGGAGTATGTGACCATTTTGAAGTGGATTAGGATAGACCATTGAGAGTCCCTAGAAGCTGGTTGAATGGAGTTTAGGGAGGTTAAAGCTATGGTTATGATTTTTATATATAGGAGGGTGTATGTGAAAAAGTTTGAATTTTTAAGGAAGTTGACCTCATCAACCCACCATGCGATGACTCACCCATGCCGTGGGTTCACTTATGGTGTTAAATGGAGTGAACTTGAGTGATTGGAGAGATTCATTTAATTGAAAGTGGTGGTTTGACGTGGTTTGACCCAAATTGATACAGTTTGGCCTATTTAGGTAGAGTTGACTAAGTTAACATTTGACTTTGATAGGTTGACTAAATATCTTCAATTTTATTAGAGTTATACATAAAATAATTTGATGAAATTAAGAGAAAAAATGGAGTTTAAAATAATTCAATGTAGGGGTTTACTCAATTGAGCTAGCTTGAGTTAGCTCAACTGAGTTGATTGGGCCAAACACTAACTTAGGGAGTCAGTGGTAATGGATTTAAGTTATGAAGCTCCTAATGAGGTTTGAATAATGCTTGAAGTTAAGAGATAAGTGATATATATATATAGTGCAGTGCACTAAGCATTTTGATTGTAATTAAAGGTTTTGATGTTTTGATTATCTCAAGAAAAAATGAGGTCAAATGGACTCCCAATAGGTGTGATGAACTTGGAAAATAAATCACACGTGTTTGGATTGATCAAGATGATCAAATAAATCTACAAATTCTTTTAGGCAAAAAATTATGTGCATAATGATTTGGAATAGGAATTGATTTAAAATTAGGCAAATACTTGAGAAGGAAATGACCTTGAACAAGTAGATTTAAGAGATTAAATTTGAAGGATACGAGGCACCATTTCCCCAATCAATCATAATTTAAAAGGAAAGGTATTTATGTGTGGATACTTATACCCAACCTTGAGAATGAAATTTAATAAAGTAGGATATTGCTTGAGAAGTACAGTCCTAACCTCAAAGAGGGATGTCGTAAAAAAGAACTTATACCCAAAGTCTATAGGATGCGGTAAGAGCAAACTTAAACCTAATAAATATTTTTAGCAGGATTGCTATTGTAAAAGTAAACTTATGTAGGAAGTCAATATGATGCTTTAAAATTGAACTTAAGCCTATAAACTATTTTTAAGCATAATGGTTATCATAAAAGTTGACTTATGATAGAAGCCAATAGGATGTTATAAAAGAAGACTTAAACATAAGGACTACTTTTAAGCAGGATACCTACTGTAAAAGCAAACTAATTTTCTAATTCATGAGAATGCCATCAAAGAAGACTTAAACTTAAGGATTATTTTCATGCATGACGGCTACAATAAAAATAGACTTATGTCAGAAGCCATTCGGATGTTGCAAAAGCTAACTTAAACTTATGGACTATTTTTTAGCAGGATGTATACCTTAAAGGGAAATATATTCCAAACATCTAGATTTATTGGATACTCAAATAAGAAATGGATCCCAAATGAGTTTAAATAGTTGGATAAGTATAATACAACGCATCACATTATCGAATCAACCAAAGTTTGAAAAAAAAAAAAGTGTAATCCAAGGAAGATTACATCATTTCTTAAGAACAACCAAATAATTTAAAATAAGCTTTGGACAATTTTAAAAATCTTTTAACTCTAGTTAAACTTCTTAGACACAGTCTCATTATGTAGATCCAATTTATTATTTAAATTTAATTGTGCAGGAAATTAAAACTTCAAAGTTTCCTTTATTGAAAATTTCCTTTAATACATCATGCATCATAATACTTCTTAGGATAAAGTCCACTAATAGGCAACATAGGATAATTTCCTTTATAGTATACTACTTGATAAAATTCTCCTTGATAGACCTTTTTTACCATGAAAGGACTTTCCAACATGTTCAAATTTACTGCCTATCTTACGATGAGCCAAAATGGGTCTTTGTAGAACTAAGACCAAGTCTCCTACTTGGAAAGTTTTTGGATAAACTAGTTTATCTTGCAGTCGAATCATTTTAGCTTTATATAACTCAATGCTTTATTAAGCTTGAATATCCCATTCATTTGATTTTCATTTTTATTTTAGATCTATATTGATATGCACCACTTAATATAGCATGTATTTCTTCTATAATTTTATGAGCTTGTGATTTATTTAAACATCAAAACCACATCTAATCAAATGATCTTCAATAGAGGTTGTCATTGATTAAGGTATAATATAAAGATATTCTTTTAATCTATTTAGCATAAGGGAGCTTATTTTCCCGTAAGTATTTGATGAAGGGTTTTCTCTAATCTACCACTACACTATCTACTTAAGAATAATTTTTACCTGAACTAGGGTTTTTTTCGTTAATATATTCAATGTTGATGGGTGATTGTGACGTTGTACATCTACTATAATTGAATCCTCTTCAGGATAAGCCAATACTTTGGCAAGTTTTGCAAGGGCATTTGCTATGGAATTCATTCAACTGGGAAACTTAAACCAAGTTATATTTAATTTTTTTTAGGAGATGCATTGTATATTGTCGATATGTAATCAGGTTTTCTTTCAACACTTTATAGATTCTAGTTGCTTGATCTATCCCTAGATATAAATCTTCAAACATCTTGATCTCTTGAATTTCATTTAAGATCATTAACTCCAAGCCAATTACCCATGCCTCCTACATAGCTTCATTGTTTATAAAGGGATCTAACATGTGATAAGAGTAATACATTAAACCTTTATCTAAAGTGACAAACAATATGCCTATTTTAGCTTACCATGGGGAATTGTCTTGAGATGCTCCTTTTGGATAGATGCAACACAATAAAAAAAATCCAATGATGATTTTTTGTTTAATTTTAATTTTATGATTTTATCATCTAATATTTCATCATTTATTGGATAATTATCCTTAATTGGATACATTGTTAAGAAGTCAATAAGGGCTTGTACTTTCATAGTACATAGGGGAATAAATATAATTTTAAACTATAATATAATAATTGACCATTAGGCTAATCTCCCTAATAATATTAGATGAGTCATCAAATATTATAGCCTGTTTATTCTAGAGATAATATTTAACTTATAAGATAACATATAGTACCTTAACTTCTGACAAGTAATGATTTTAATTAAATAGTGTTTCTCAATCTATGGATAATTAACTTCAATTAGAAGTAAACAACTAGTCAGATAGTAATATACCTTTTCCTTCCCTTCCATATTAACCCTAGCTAACAAGGCACCAAGAGATTCCCTTAAAGCTATTGTATAAAAAAATTATGCCTTCCCTGGAATAGGAGTAGCCAAAAACTAGTGGATTTATTCAATATTATTATATATTATAAAAAGCTTTTTGGAATTATCTTCTCACTAGAAATAAATGTCTTTCTTGTATTGAGATATAAATGGCTAACATCCTCCTAAGATATTTGATATAAATCTTCTAAGGTATGCTAACCAACCTTAGAAGGATATCAATTAAGTGATATTTTTAGGTAGTGACATTTCTAATATTGCTTTAATTTTATATGGATCCATTTCTATTTTGTGGCATCGAACTATGAAACCATGTTACTTCTCTATAGTGACACCAAAAGTTCATTTAAGAGGGTTCATTTTACTATAATATTATTGTAATCTTTGAAAAATAATTCTTGGATCATATAAATGATCGTCTCTTTTGAGACCTTTAACTACTAGATCATTGACATATCACTCCTCTTGTTTGTGGATAAATTTGTCAAAAATCATTGTCTTTGCTGGCTGGTATGTCACCCATGGCATAACTTTATAGCAGTAAACTCCTATTAGTTTTTTGAAATCTATATACTTTTTATATTAAATAGCCATTTTAATTTGATTATATCTAAATGAGACATCCATTTTAATTAATAAAAATACATATCTAACTATTCTTCTTCTTTAGTAAAATTATGTTAGCTAACCTGATAATTTAATGTTTCCTCTTTGATGAAACCATCATCAATTAACTTCTTGATTTTAGCCACCACTTATTGTTCAACTTTGAGTCACATCCGTTAAGAATCTTATTTTACTGGAACCATGACACATTGAATTTTTAATTTATGGACTGCTACTTTTGGAGATAAACTAGTCATTTTTCATAATTCCAAGCAAAGCGGAGTTTGAATTTTAAAAGTAACTTGATTATTTTACTTGTCTTATTCTCATTTAATAAAATAATTATGAAGATCAAATGAGGGTATTCTTTATTTCCCATATTTATCTCTTTTAGATCTTCAATTATAGATTTAATCTCCTCTTCAAGTTTGGGAGGTGCATCTATAACTTGAGAGTCATCCAAATCATCTAAAGTTTTTAAACATAATTCATTAAAACATTTATTATTCACTGTAAGGAGACTATTAGGCTCCATATTATTTTATGTAAATAAGGAATATTCATCGTTATAAAATGAATATAGAGTAGTGAAGGCCACACCTGCTCTTGATGTATATTTATGATATTTACTACTCCATAGGTGTTCAAACTATTAGGCATCACCATTAATCTAATTTCATGGGGTTAAGCCTAGCTTAGAAAATTTATTTACACAATTTGAGTACCAATCAAATGGCAGTTCTATTATTTCATCCATGAATGGATCATAAAGGATTACATTAGTTTTTTATGGTTTGGTGGTAGAGTGTACAAAGGTATTAGCTTTACAATTTGGATTTAAGGAAGAAGAGGCTTTCACTGTTGTCCTTTTTTACATCATTTTGGGATAATAGGATTAAGGTTACATTTTCCACATACTTCTTTAACCTATCTATGGTAGATATATTTGATTATCTTCTCTAACAATTTTCACTCTATTCTCATTGCAATGAGCTTCTATATAAATTTAAATTTTATTTCTTTGACATTTTTCCTATATTCTATAGCCTTTTAGTTTTTCTCAAGCACATAAGATTTATCACCCAAACTAGTTTCAAAATTAATATATTTTACATGCAACTTTATCTTTATATATTCTTTATCATTTTATTTTTCTATTTCATTTTTCCTTCCTTTTCCTCTCCCTCTAGATTGTTGAGTCTTTCTACAACCTCTTTATTGTTGAAACTCGTTCACTATGAATTAGGTTGTTAAGCCTAAGTTTATGTCCCACGGCTAACCAAGAGGGGGGGGGGGGTGAATTGGTATTTTAAAAAATTAATCCCTCTTTTGAGTATTTTAAACTGAAATTAAACTTTAATGAATTTTGTAGAAATAGTTTTTCAACCACAGTTTTAAAACAATAAATCACAAAAAAATAGCAAAAAAATAATGACACCAGATTTATAGTGGTTCGATCAAAACCAGACCTACATCCACTCCCTGGAGGCACCCTCCGAGTATTGCACTAATACCACTAGTGACTATCCTTTTGCACCCACAGTAAGGCTGAGAAGCCTTTATATACCACTTTTCATCACTACCCGGTGTGATAGAGAATCGTCGTCCTTTTACACTATCCCAGTGCTGGCAGAGAACCGTCTGTCCTTTCACTCTCCTCCGATGTCAGCAAAGAACTATTTGTCCTTTCACACTCTCCTAGTGTGGGTAGAGAACCCTTCATCCTTTCACACTCTCCTAGTGTGGGCAGAGAACCCTTCGTCCTTTTACACTCTCCTAGTGTGGGCAGAGAACCCGCGGCTGTCCACACTCTCCACGTGTCGGCAGAGATCCGGATCTCCTTGACAGATATTCTCACAAGAATTCTAGAAGGAAGAAAGAAAAGAGTGAAGTAATCCAAAATCACAAGTAGAGAATCTTACCTTTAAAAACAAAGTGAAGCTTTCACGCTCCAGTAGTTAGAATTCTTCTTTGAATGCTCTCTCACACTCTCTCTTGACTCTTCTTTCAATAGGCACGAAGATCAATGAGCAAAAGGATTTGGTGGCTGTTGAAATTGGATTATATATAGAAGAGACAAGAAAAACTGTCCAAAAACTGCAAATTTTCAAGTCAACATGAAATGGAACGTCCCGTATGATTGTGGATTGTCCTGGATGATTTTACTTAAAGTGTTCGTACACGATCATCATCCCATACAAATTATGTTCGTACACGATCATCATCCTACGAACTAGGTTTGTCTGGACGAACAGTTATGTCATAGTTTGGTTCCCAAATTACTACAGGATGTAATCAACTTACTTAAGTCGATTCCCATTATCCTGGGATGAACAGGATTTCATCTAGACAAAATTTTTACAGAGAGTAACTCGTTCAAGCACGATTATAAATGTCGTCTGGACGAAAATTTTACAGAGCCCAGCTTGTCCGGGGACGATTATATTTTCGTATGGACAAAAATTTTATAGAGCCTAGCTCATCCTGGCACGATTATAATTTCATCTGGACGAAAATTTTACAGTGCCTAGCTCGTCCTAGGATGAAAATAATTTCTTCTTGGACAATCAGGACTTAGAAAAAATTTTCTCAAAAAACTGTTCGTTCCATTGCTCTTACAAGGAGATAATTGACCTGATCGTCCTGTACGAATTTTATTCATCTCGTACGATCAGTACAAAATTTTAAAGATCTCCTCAAGTGTGTGTGTGTTTATTCACTCAATTACAATTACTCCCTCTCAAACTTAATTCATACAAAAATTACAAGCTTCTAAATATAAGATATCTCAGGCGAATATGATGTGAAGTCTTCAGTAGTTTGGAGTTCAATTTTCCTGACATGTTAGTACACATTGTTGAGTCTAGTGAATAGGTTGTTAAACCTAAGTTAATGTCCCAAGGCTACCAAGAGGGGGGGGGGGGTGGTGAATTGGTAGTTTAAAACTTAACCCTCTTTTTAAATTTTAGTAGTACTGAAATTAAACTTTTAAAGAAATTTTTATAGAAAAGTTTTTCAACCACAAATTTTTAAAACAAAAGAAAAATGCGGTAAATAAAAAGCAGTAAAGTAAACGACACAAGATTTATAGTGGTTTGGTCTAAACCAGACCTACATCCACTCCCTAGAGGAACCCTCTGAGTGTTGCACTAATACCAATAGTGTCTCTCCTTTTGCACCCATAGGAAGGAGAAGAAGCCTTTACAAACACTCTTTTCACCACTACCCGGTGCGACAGAGAACCGTCATCCTTTTACACAATCCCCAGTGTTGGCAGAGAACCATCCGTCCTTTCACACTCTCCTAGTGTGGGCAGAGAACCCTTCGGCTGTTCACACTCTCCAAGTGTGGGTAGAGAACCATTCGTCTGTTCACACTCTTCAAGTGTCGGCAGAGAACCGGATCTCCTTGACAGATCTTTTCACAAGAAATCTAGAAAGAAGGAAGAAAAGAGTGAAGTAATCCCAATTCACAAGTAGAGATTCTTTCCTTTAAACAACAAGTGAACCCTTCACGCTCTAGTGGTAGGAATCTTCCTTTGAATGCTCTCTCACACTCTCTCCTTGACTTTTATTTCAATAGGCAGGAAGATCAAATGGCAAAAAGATTGGGTGGCAGTCTAATTTGGACTATTTATACTAAAGACAAGAAAAACTGCCCAAAACTGCAAGTTTTCAATTTTGTACGCAGTGGATCGTTCCGTACGATCGTGGATCATCCTGGATGATTTTACTTAAAGTGCTGGAAACGAACCTAATGTAAATTGGTATGAACTATGTTCGTACACTCTTATCGTCGAGTATGAACTATGTTCATCCGGTACGAAACGGTTATTTCATAGGTCAGTTTCCAAAAATTCTTCAGGACGTAACCAACTGACTTAAGTCGGTTTAGTTCGTCCTGGGACAAATAGGTTTCGTCCTGGGATGATTGTAAACAGAGAGTTTCGTCCAGGGACGAAAATAAATTTCGTCCTATACGATCTCATACAGAGAGTTTTGTCCTGGTACAAAAATTTATTTCGTACGGTACGAACTCATACAGAGAGTTTCGTCCTGGTACGAACCGTATTCTTCGTCTGAACGAACATTGCGAGTGAGAATCCAGAGAGTTTTGTCCTGGGACGAATATTAAATTCATCCTGGACGATTAGGACTTATAAAATTTTCTTCTTGCCTGTTCGAATCAGTGCTCTTTTGAGGGGCTAATTGACATGATCGTCCCGTACAAATATGGTTCGTCCCGTACGATCAATTCACAAAAAAAATTGTCCCCTAAGAGTGTGTTGTGATTTTTTTTACTCAATTACAATAACTCCCTTTCATGTAAAAAATTATGATTTACAAATGAACAGTTTGAAGTCTTCATTGCTTGGAGTTGATTTTCCTGAAATGTTAGTACACACTAGAGCAAAAAATTAAACTTTCAAAAAGTGTTAGGAGATATATAAAACAATAATATTTGGAATCATCAAAATAATACAAGTTGTAAGAATATGAAACATGCAAATAGCAACTCTCTCTACAATCTCCCTCTTTTTTATGATGGCAAAATAATTATTGTTTGTAGGGTTTCAAATTCTAAGATCTCCTAAACTCCCCCTGAATTGATGAACTCATGAAAATAAGGAGGCATTTGAATTACCAAAAAAAATTTTGTTTTTCAAAAAAAATTTTATACAACACAAAACAACACAAAAGATAAAATAAAGAAAATAATCAAATACTACAAATACAACACATACGAAAATCAAACACTACGAAAACAAATCAAACACTACGAAAATCAACAAACAATTTCTCCCCCTTTTTGACAACATCAAAAGGTGAAGAAGAAAAGAATGTTATAAATATAAGCATAAATATAAAATTCATTTGATGTTTTAATCTTGAAAGTGATTGAAATAATATATGCAAATAAAAATTGAAAAACATTAGAAAGACACGAAATTTCATATAATTTAAGAAGTTATATAACTTAACAAATAAAAAGAGTTTTTCAAGGGCATGTGCCAATTTAGACATGAAAATAAAGAGAATCATTGCACTAAGGATGAATAAAAAATTTTATATTTCAAATTTCAATATAAATTATGAATGAACATTAGATCAATTTGAATTAAGAGATTAAAAGAGTTTAGAAATAAGTAATTACCACATGTGGCGCTTTGCGCATCTTTTTCTATTTTTATACCAGCACATTTTTGTGCATCTTTTTGATTTGGGCTTATTTTGTGCTTCTTTTTATCATTGCAAATTTTTTGCACACTTCTTTTGATTTTTGTATATTTGTACAATTTTTCAAGAGTATTTGAATTCTTTTCGAAATCAATAATCTAAAATTTTAAATTTTTCTAAGTGCATAAATACTAATTGAAGAGAGAAATACAGAATAAGAAAACATTTAAATTGCAATAATAATACCAAGATAATGTAGTCTAAATAAGAGACATGAAATTGAAAAATCTATGAATATTAAGTTATAATCATATCTTAAATTTTGAAAAATCATATTTTCTAATGAAATTAATTTAAATTTACAAGTTAAGTAAAGCACTATTAAGATTAAAATAAAATGAATGTCATAAAATCTAACACACATTTCTAAAACATTTAATAACAAAACATTGAAATTTATATTGATATCGGATAAAAACTATTACAATTTAAACTCATGATATCAATAATACACAACTAAAACATGGAAAGATAACACATAAAAGGAAATCACTACCGGAGTCCATTTAAGCAACTGCATTTGACATGCTTAAATATAGTAAGATCTCCTAGCAAATATGCGACTATAATCAAGATTATTAGAAAGTTGGATAACAACATGTCTTTGATCAAGTAAACTAAGGTGAAACGATTTGAAAAGCTTTAGGTTAAGGAAAAAATTACGTATAACATCAAGATTCGATCGCCTCAAGACAAATTTACCCACCGGCATCAAAGCATAAGGAGCGACCAATAGATCAACAACTGAGTCCTCGAACAAAAGGGCCAGACAACCCTTGAAGGATGAATGAACAAAATTCAATTTAGGAGAAGAAGATGATGTTCCAGCCAAAACATCTTTGAAGGATCAAGTTTTCCCCTTAAAAAGAGAAGAACATGCCAGGTTTAATGACGACGGAGTCATCATCATCCAGCACCAGAAAACAAACAAAACCTCAAAATAAGTAAACAAAAGACAACAAAATTAGAAAAGTGGGAGATATCGATTGGAAAAAGTAAAGGAAACAAGCCAGTAGGGACAAAATCCAGCTCGTGAGAAGGAGCCCTAGAGTCACCTAGAAATCGCCTCAGATGCCAGAGTGCAGAGAGACGTTGGAAGAGTCCCAATCATTTGATAAGCTATATGAGTTATTTAGCAACTTAAAGTTAAAACTAGAGTTTAGATTTTACCTTCATAAGAATGGTATCAGGATGTGTTTAAGGGCTTCTTTTCTTCCTTGATCTCTATAGAACAACTTCATATAATGGTCCAAAGATGGAGGGGAAATGGAGAGAGATATTATTAATTGAGGATGGATGGTGAAACTCCAAATCAAGGTGAAATATTTAGAAAATGTTGAGGAATCTCAGGGAAGGATAAATAAAAAGAGTTTTTATTTAGGAAGCACTAGATAGAGAGCATGGTTTGAAGGAATGGTTTTGACCATTTAGCTTAAGTCAGCTCTTAAGGGTTTAACAAATGGTTAGGATAAAAAATGAGGAATTTGTTAGGTTACCTATATGTGTTCAAGAAAGTTAAAGAGCTACATCTAAGAAATGAGTAGTTTACAAAGGGTTCGAGTGACTCTAGGCCGATCACTTTCCCATATGGTGGATGACTTGGGTTTCCTTGGGCTAAGCTAGGGGTTGAGCTTGGGTTTAAATAGATATAGGAATGTTCTAGAGTCATTTAGGATAGAATAAAATATCTGGTTCGAAGGAATTTTAGAAGTTTAAAAAACTTCGACCATGTCTGCATATTTGGAGTATGTGACCATTTTGAAGTGGATTAGGATAGACCATTGAGAGTCCCTAGAAGCTGGTTGAATGGAGTTTAGGGAGGTTAAAGCTATGGTTATGATTTTTATATATAGGAGGGTGTATGTGAAAAAGTTTGAATTTTTAAGGAAGTTGACCTCATCAACCCACCATGCGATGACTCACCCATGCCGTGGGTTCACTTATGGTGTTAAATGGAGTGAACTTGAGTGATTGGAGAGATTCATTTAATTGAAAGTGGTGGTTTGACGTGGTTTGACCCAAATTGATACAGTTTGGCCTATTTAGGTAGAGTTGACTAAGTTAACATTTGACTTTGATAGGTTGACTAAATATCTTCAATTTTATTAGAGTTATACATAAAATAATTTGATGAAATTAAGAGAAAAAATGGAGTTTAAAATAATTCAATGTAGGGGTTTACTCAATTGAGCTAGCTTGAGTTAGCTCAACTGAGTTGATTGGGCCAAACACTAACTTAGGGAGTCAGTGGTAATGGATTTAAGTTATGAAGCTCCTAATGAGGTTTGAATAATGCTTGAAGTTAAGAGATAAGTGATATATATATATAGTGCAGTGCACTAAGCATTTTGATTGTAATTAAAGGTTTTGATGTTTTGATTATCTCAAGAAAAAATGAGGTCAAATGGACTCCCAATAGGTGTGATGAACTTGGAAAATAAATCACACGTGTTTGGATTGATCAAGATGATCAAATAAATCTACAAATTCTTTTAGGCAAAAAATTATGTGCATAATGATTTGGAATAGGAATTGATTTAAAATTAGGCAAATACTTGAGAAGGAAATGACCTTGAACAAGTAGATTTAAGAGATTAAATTTGAAGGATACGAGGCACCATTTCCCCAATCAATCATAATTTAAAAGGAAAGGTATTTATGTGTGGATACTTATACCCAACCTTGAGAATGAAATTTAATAAAGTAGGATATTGCTTGAGAAGTACAGTCCTAACCTCAAAGAGGGATGTCGTAAAAAAGAACTTATACCCAAAGTCTATAGGATGCGGTAAGAGCAAACTTAAACCTAATAAATATTTTTAGCAGGATTGCTATTGTAAAAGTAAACTTATGTAGGAAGTCAATATGATGCTTTAAAATTGAACTTAAGCCTATAAACTATTTTTAAGCATAATGGTTATCATAAAAGTTGACTTATGATAGAAGCCAATAGGATGTTATAAAAGAAGACTTAAACATAAGGACTACTTTTAAGCAGGATACCTACTGTAAAAGCAAACTAATTTTCTAATTCATGAGAATGCCATCAAAGAAGACTTAAACTTAAGGATTATTTTCATGCATGACGGCTACAATAAAAATAGACTTATGTCAGAAGCCATTCGGATGTTGCAAAAGCTAACTTAAACTTATGGACTATTTTTTAGCAGGATGTATACCTTAAAGGGAAATATATTCCAAACATCTATATTTATTGGATACTCAAATAAGAGATGGGTCCCAAATGAGTTTAAATAGTTGGATAAGTATAATACAACGCATCACATTATCGAATCAACCAAAGTTTGAAAAAAAAAAAAGTGTAATCCAAGGAAGATTACATCATTTCTTAAGAACAACCAAATAATTTAAAATAAGCTTTGGTCAATTTTAAAAATCTATTAACTTTAGTTAAAATTCTTAGACACAGTCTCATTATGTAGATCCACTTTATTATTTAAATTTAATTGTGCAGGCAATTAAAACTTCAAAGTTTCCTTTATTGAAAATTTCCTTTAATACATCATGCATCATAATACTTCTTAAGATATAGTCCACTAATAGGCAACATAGGATAATTTCCTTTATAGTATACTAGTTGATAAAATTCTCCTTGATAGAACTTTTTTACCATGAAAGGACTTTCCAAAGTGTTCAAATTTACTGCCTATCTTACGATGAGCCAAAATGGGTCTTTGTAGAACTAAGACCAAGTCTCCTACTTGGAAAGTTTTTGTATAAACTAGTTTATCTTGCACTCGAATCATTTTAGCTTTATATAACTCAATGCTTTATTGAGCTTGAATATCCCATTCATTTGATTTTCATCTTTACTTTAGGTCTAGATTGATATGCACCACTTAATATAGCATGTACTTTTTCTATAATTTTATGAGCTTGTGATTTATTTAAACATCAAAACTACATCTAATCAAATGATCTTCAATAGAGGTTGTCATTGATTAAGGTATAAGATAAAGATATTCTTTTAATCTAATTAGCATAAGGGAGCTTATTTTCTCGTAAGTATTTGATGAAGGGTTTTCTCTAATCTACCACTACACTATCTACTTAAGAATATTTTTTACCTCAACTAGGGTTTTTTTTGTTAATATATTCAATGCCGATGGGTGATTGTGACGTTGTACATCTACTATAATTGAATCCTCTTCAGGATAAGCCAATACTTTGGCAAGTTTTGCAAGGGCATTTGCTATGGAATTCATTCAACTGGGAAACTTAAACAAAGTTATATTTAATTTTTTTTAGGAGATGCATTGTATATTGTCGATATGTAATCATGTTTTCTTTCAACACTTTATAGATTCTAGTTGCTTGATCTATCCCTAGATACAAATCTTCAAACATCTTGATCTCTTGAATTTCATTTAAGATCATTAACTCCAAGCCAATTACCCATGCCTCCTACATAGCTTCATTGTTTATCATCTAGTATTCCATCATTTATTGGATAATTATCCTTAATTGGATGCATTGTTAAGAAGTCTATAAGGGCTTGTCCTTTCATAGTACATAGGGGAATAAATATAATTTTAAACTATAATATAATAATTGACCATTAGGCTAATCTTCCTAATAATATTAGATGAGTCATCAAATATTATAGCCTATTTAATCTAGAGATAATATTTAACTTATAAGATAACATATAGTACCTTAACTTCTGACAAGTAATGATTTTAATTAAATAGTGTTTCTCAATCTATGGATAATTAACTTCCATTAGAAGTAAAAAACTAGTCAGATAGTAATGTACCTTCTCCTTCCCTTCCTTATTAAACCTAGCTAACAAGGCACCAAGAGATTCCCTTAAAGCTATTGTATAAAACATTTATGGCTTCCCTGGAATAGGAGTAGCCAAAACTGGAGGATTTATTCAATGTTATTATATACTATAAAAAGCTTTTTGGAATTATCTTCTCACTAGAAATAAATGTCTTTCTTGTATAGAGCTATAAATGGCTAACATCTTCCTAAGATATTTGATATAAATCTTCTAAGGTATGCTAAACAACCTTAGAAGGATATCAATTAAATGATATTTTTAGGTAGTGACATTTCTAATATCTCTTTAATTTTATATGGATCCATTTCTATTTTTTGGCATCGAACTATGAAACCATGTTACTTCCCTATAGTGACACCAAAAGTTCATTTAAGAGGGTTCATTTTGCTGTAATATTGTTGTAATCTTTGAAAAATAATTCTCGGATCATATAAATGATCGTCTCTTTTTAGACCTTTAACTACTAGATCATTGACATAACACTCCTCTTGTTTGTGGATAAATTTGTCAAAAATCATTGTCATTGCTGGCTGGTATGTCACCCATGGCATAACTTTATAGCAGTAAACTCCTATTAGTTTTCTAAAATCTATATACTTTTTATATTCAATAGCCATTTTAATTTGATTATATCTAAATGAGCCATCCATTTTAATTAATAAAAATACATATCTAACTATTCTTCTTCTTTAGTAAAATTATGTTAGCTAACCTAATAATTTAATGTTTCCTCTTTGATGAAACCATCATCAATTAACTTCTTGATTTTAGCCACCACTTATTGTTCAACTTTGAGTCACATCCATTAATTTTTAATTTATGGAACTGCTACTTTGGAGATAAACTAGTCATTTTTCATAATTCCAAGCAAAGCAGAGTTTGAATTTTAAAAGTAACTTGATTATTTTACTTGTCTTATTCTCATTTAATAAAATAATTATGAAGATCAGATGAGGGTATTCTTTATTTCCCATATTTATCTCTTTTAGATCTTCAATTATATATTTAATCTCCTCTTCAAGTTTGGGAGGTGCATCCATAACTTGAGAGTCATCCAAATCATCTAAAGTTTTTAAACATAATTCATTAAAATATTTATTATTCACTGTAAGGAGACTATTAGGCTCTAGATTATTTTATGTAAATAACGAATATTCATCGTCATAAAATGAATATAGAGTAGTGAAGGCAACACCTGCTCTTGATGTATATTTATGATATTTAGTACTCCACAGGTGTTCAAACTATTAAGCATCACCATTAATCTAATTTCATGGGGTTAAGCCTAGCTTAGCAAATTTATTTACACAATTTGAGTACCAATCAAATGGCAGTTCTATTATTTCATCCATGAATGGATCAAAAAGGATTACATTAGTTTTTATGGTTTTGGTGGTAGAGTGTACAATGGTATTAGCTTTACAATTTGGATTTAAGGAAGAAGAGGCTTTCACCGTTGTCCTTTTTTACATCATTTTGGGATAATAGGATTAAGGTTACATTTTCCACATACTTCTTTGACCTATCTATGGTAGATATATTTGATTATCTTCCCTAACAATTTTCACCCTATCCTCATTGCAATGAGCTTCTATATAAAATTAAATTTTGTTTGTTTGATATTTTTCCTATATTCTATAGCCTGTTATATTTTCTCAAGCACATAAGATTCATCATCCAAACTGGTTTCAAAATCAATATATTTTACAGGCAACTTTATCTTTATATATTCTTTATCATTTTATTTTTCTATTTCATTTTGCCTTCCTTTACCTCTCCCTCTAGATTGTTGAGTCGTTCTACCACCTCTTTATGAAGGAGGAGCATGACACCATTTAATCACGTGTTTGAGGCTAGGACACTTTTCCTTTTCTTTTTCTTTTTCTATAATTTCTTTCTTTTCTTTATTTTGTTTATTATCTTTTACTTCAATATGTTTGAAAATTCTATAAAAGATAGTCAACTTTGTAGGTAGATAATTTGAATCATCTTCATATGGCAACTGTATGAAATGAAAATAGTTCTAAATCACCTTTAATACAGTGCTCAACCCCGTCGTGAGAGTATTTGATACACTGATGAATGATGGAAGGAACCATTCTATATTCATGGAGCTAGAGTCTACCTAAGAGAGCACTAAGAGAAGCTTCTAAATTTATTATATAGAGTTTGGCTTTAATTTTTAGGCTTTCTACTTTAAGGAGTAGGGTGAACTCAAATCTCTCATGCCTTTTTCATTGAATCCTCATAAAATCATTTTATAAGAATTGAGTTTGAAAGTATCCACTTTTAAGTATGCAAGAATTTTAAGAGCTATGATGTTGACCGATGCACCCATATTAACAAGGCATGAGTAAATTTAAAATTATCTATATTTATAGAAATGTATAGAGGATGATTATGATTTGTGGTTCATGGTAATAAATCTTAATCTAAAAATGAGATCCCTTGAACCTCTTTAAAATAAAACACTTTATTTAATTGCATCGATGCTATCTAAGCCATACAGATCTTAGAGTTAAGCAACGCTTTGATTAAAGCCTCCCTCATTTCTTTAAAAAGGACAAGAGCATTGTAAATACTATGTTTCACATGTAAATTTTTGTGACGGGATAAGATGATATAATCTACTTTGGAAACTTCTAGATTGACTGTGTCCAAATCTTGAACTAATTAAGGTTGAATTAAAGTCTCCAAATTAACTGTAACTTATTTGTCTTTATCAATAGTTAAAGCTCATGGATCAAGAACTTTACCACTATGGAGATTGACTTTAACTACTTCTTCGAAAGAAGAGGCATCTATATGTTTTATTTCTTGATAGTTGATATGTTTAAATTTTCATCTAACAGACTATCTAAATTAAACATCTCTAATTTGATGTTAAAAGGATCATCCTAAATATTGAGAATAAGAAATCACTATCAAATAAGTACTTGAGAGATTCTTTTAATTCATTTAAGTTCATTAATGTTTCTTGAGAATTTTTTTCTTTACTATTTAAATTCTCAACTAAACCATCAATAGAAGAAATAAATAAGATATATGCAAAATCCATTTTCATTGGTTTCTTAATCCCAAGTGGGATAAAATAAAAGTTATACAAAATTAAAAGCTTAAGGAATTTATACTCCCCATCTACAATAATGACTATTTTATTATATGCAACTTTAACTTTGCTCTTATCATACTCTTTTGACATTGCAGAAGCTTGACTAACTCACACCCTTAGTTTCTCCCATCTGAACTTTATTCTATTCTTCTTAAGGAGCTACCAGATCAACCTGTTTGTGATTATGTGCTGCTGGGGTTTCCTAGAAAGATGAATGTTATACTTCATTAAAAATTCTTTTAGGGGAATGGGATAATGTAACATCCCTCTCGTCAGTAAGTTTTAAAGTTGGAAAGGGTGCAAAAGGATAAAGATTTACACATTTAGTAGATCCTTGAATCAAATTAGCTAAATATTCTTTGGGTATTACAATTAACCCATTTTTAATATTCTTCTCATGCCACTCTTTCAAAGTTATACTATATTCCATTTCAGGCATGATCCCCACTTCTTCCAATTTTTTAGGATCAGGAAGTTTAAACTCAAACTTTTTCAAAATACTTTTGAAAATTCTTTTAATAACATACCTATTAAATAAATAAGTTTTATTTTTATATACTTCAAACTTGTCCCTATTTTCTTTTGGAATAAGATAAGGTCAAGGTTTGATCTGCTGACCATTCTATGATTTATTGTATTGTTGATACTGAGGATGGCGACTTAGATTCTCAACCTGAATCTATATTAGATATTTTACTTTGCTAATTATAGGCATTAATCTTGATTTTTATCTAACACTTTCTGAGGCTTTAACTTCTTCACATCTACTAAAGACTAATTTTAAAAGAATGTAAGTTGAGAAGCTTCCTCTTGAAGATTAGTGGCCTTGCTTAATAACTTTTCAAACATTTTAATTATAAAACCTTTCAACAAAAAGGCCACTGAGCCATGTATATTTTTTAGAAGATTTTCTATAGCATTTTGCTTTTTCAACTATAGTTCACATCTTATGTTCTAATTCCTCCATCTCATGATATAATCTATTAAATTTTTAGTTGATTTATGTTTATCCATAACCAAATCACTAACGATGATGCAAAGTTTCTCTCAAATGAATCCTTTAATGAACATGTTTTCTAATTCATTGCAAGTACATACTAACCAAATAGGTTGTTTTTCATACCAATCAAATACAACACCAAACTAAATGCTAACAAATGGTCTAAATAACAATGCATCACTGCCTTCAGTGCCACAACAACTAACCCTAAAATGTGTAATTTTTTTGAATGAAGGCAACATAAGTCCTTTCAGATATGGAGCTAAGTCATATTACTCATGGTATGGTCTACCAATTAGAAAAAAAACAAAAATACCCTAATATTGAGCTAATGCTTCTATAACGTATTACTCTAGCATTTAATTTATATCCGCAGACTAAACTGATTCTCTTTCTAACTTCATTGGTTTATTCTTTATTGGTTCTTTACTACATTCTTTTTTTATTGTTTATCTGCATTGATTCATTGGGCAATGATTTTATTTGTGCATTTGATGTGGGGGATTCTTTGTTTTATATGGAAGCCATGACAACCATAACCTCTTCCATATTTTATCCATTATTGAGATTTGTTCATCATGTTGGGTTGTGTCTGGTGTATCACCTTCCTTAACTGTAGTAACTGTAAGCTTTTCTTTTGATTTACTTTTCTCTTTATGTAGGGATGTTCGAGTATCTACCATATGAATACTCTCAGACATTCCTTCATCTTGTGAATTTACATTTCCCTTCACTAGAGGTTCTTCTTCATCTATCTGTCTTATATTCTCCTTTAATTTATTCATCTTTTCTTTTATAGATCTTCCTGACACATTATGTGGGTCAACGAAAGGGTATTTTCTAACAAATGATGATTTATCTAAAGCTTTACCTTTTCTTCTTCTTTCCTTCATTTACTTTTTTTTGAGCAATAAGTGTAGTAAAAGTGGAAACCTTCTTAGGTTGGTAAACCTTCTTCCCATTAAATAATAAAGTTAGTTGATTTATAGATTTCATTTTCCTTCTTTCAAGACAAGAAGATGATTGGCTACCTTCTAAGTGGTGCCAGTTAACTCTCAGTGAATGATGATCCAAAGAGCAAAGAAAAGTTTTACTTGGATAATTTCTGGATAGATTTAATTAAGGGGTATATATTATGTTATACCCTCATTGGGCCAATGCTTCATATCCCAAAGATTATAGGGGGTTTGCTAGCTTTAATTACTCAATAATATTATTTGAAAATTAACTGTTGGGGGCTTCTTTGGTCCTTGATAGTAGCCTATAGTGACAACTAGCCTATAACAATCAAAATTCACTCTTCTTTTAGCTAATGGTGGAGCCACATTTTCTCTATATTATTACGACTTAGTTTTCAAACCTATGATTTTATATCATGTGAGTTTTTTATGGTACCAAAATATTTTTATGTTGATTATTTTTTTTTTCTAAAACATATTGGAAATATTTTTCTTGTGTTGTTTGTGTGTACTAATGTTTCAGAGAAAACATACTCCAGACTGCCGAAGATTTCAAGATAGATTATATTAGGGTTTCTTGTAATTAAAGTCTATTCTTTTTCTATTTTTTCTTAAGGGTAACTGTGCAAATACACACACTAGGGGAGTGAGTCAAAACTTGTATTTTTAGAACTAATCGTATTGTATGACTATGGAATCATATGGGATAATTTAACTTGAGTGTTCCTCTAAAAGGAAGTTAATTAAATCATGCCTTGGAATATTCTTTTGTATTATTTATACTATACGAAGTTGGATTCATACATATGACATCTAGAGTAAGAAATGGATACGTACCAGTTCATCCTGAACAAACTCACCATTTTTTGAACTGATCATACTGTACGAATTTAGTTTTGTAGAGATGATATCCAAAGTATAAAATGGGTGCGTATCAATTCATCCCATATGAACATGTAAATTTTTTGAACTATTCATACTTTATGAAATTAGTTTCGTGTAGACAACGTCTAGAGAATGAAATGCCACATCCATGTTCATACCATACAAAGCATGATTTGATTTAACTAGTTCATATTGTATGATGTAGGGTTCGTATAGATGACATCCATAGTACGAAATAGGATCATACATTATTGTATTGGACGAACCTGTTCATTTTTGAACTCTATATAGTATGATGTCTGTTCATACATACAACTGTTAGAGCATGAAATTAGTTCTTACAAGAATTTTTTTTTGAACTGTTCATACATATGAAGTACGATCATATTATATGATCCAAGTATGTCCAACTTGAAATATTTAGTTTTATGGATGATTTTTCTTATTCTTTCAATATAAGGGTCCTAAAAATAGACTGTCCATGTGTCTTCTATGAATCGTCTTTTGAGAGTGAGGGTGAGAGTGTTTTGGGAGTATCTGGGAGTGAGGATTGAGAAATATTTCAAGTGGAATTTGTGAAGGGTTTATAAGGTTACCCAAAGATGAGGATCTCCTCCATACTCATTTGAATACTCTTGAGAGATGATCTTTTGAGAAGATGCATTACTTTGCCATCATTATGAGGGTAAGAAAGGATGCCAGTACTCTACCATTCCTAGGAGGCTGAAAAAGGATGTATGACATATTTTATTGTTGCTTATGTACCAGTAGTGATCAGTATCTCTTATTCTATGATTTTAGCTTTCTTGGCCCCCTGTATCACATGATGGTTCAAGTTGCATTTTTGAGACTTGGTCACCTTTAAAAAAAATGAAAATTGATGGTGCAGCGACCATGGGAGCGACTACGGACCCACCCTCAACATTGATTTCAATAGGGATTGATGTAGCTGGGGATTCCATTGTCTTGACTACTTCGATATGTGGTTCAATGAAAGTACATTGTATGTTATCAAATTGAAATATGAACTTGATCTTGGTGCCCTTAGTTTACTGGGCCTAGCTAAAGATGATGTTGATGATTAACTTGTCTGATATTTTTGGAATTGAATAAAACTTTGACTTAATATCTAAACTTACTAGGTTTAGAAGATAGTCCAAGTTTTGAAAAGATACTATGTTCGGATATTTTAAATTCCCAATGCAAGTTTTAAATGATTGAAATTAGATTTTAATTTTAAAGTGGGAATGATTTTGACTTTGGACCTAGTCTTAATAATCACATTAATCTAAATTAAGGAACTTAATTACAATGTACAACCCAGAAGTAGGAGAATTGATTGATTCTAGAATTTGAGTTCACATTGATGGTTGATTGAAAACTAGATTTTAGATTTAAAATTTTTTATTTTTTGATTTTTAACTTTTAAATTTATGGGATTGAAACCTTTGTTTGAAATTAGATTTTAAGGATTTAAAATTGAAAATATAACATTGATCATTTAACCTAAGGATGAAATTAAAAAAAGGAGAAATAAAATAAAGTAGATTAACCCGATACGAGAACAAGTATACTACCGATTTAATGGCGAGTTTCCACTAAAATTGAAAAGTAAATCCAAATCCCTAGTAGAGTTTTCAAAAAATTTTGTTGGAACAAATTAATTGTAATAAGTTCAACATATTCACATTTATATTTCTATTATGAAATTTGCATAGATCTCAATATACCATCTCGAGGGATAGAATAATGCTTCTCTATTAATCTAAAGATGTAAATATAATTTATTTTCATAATCAAAATCTGCATAAGGATTGCAATATTCATTAAGAAAGATAAATAAAAAATTCACCTATCTTTTTGAAAATAAAATTAACAACAAATAAGCTTGATCTCCGTCCAAAGATTTTTCTCCTTCTCTAGTGAACTAAAATAGGGTATATTTTAAGATGGGATCTAGGATTCTTATAGAGGCAAGCTTATATAATTAATTATATTTTTTAAAAGAAAATTTTTTATTAAAGTGGAGACTAGACTTATTTTAAATTTAAAGGATTTGAATCAAGGATTTATGAGGAAACGATGTAGTTATACTAACCATTAAGTCCTAAGGCACATAATGGTAATACATTCATTCCCTATATAGGATAAAATGATTATATAGAGTCCTTTCAGTTTTATTTAATATTTAATTAAAGATTTAAGGATAGTTATTTTAAAGAATATGTTAATTGAAAAACCTTAAATTTCTTTGAAGTGTTCAACCCCACATCCTAAGCCTTGTAATTTTAATGCATGTATGGCCTCCCTTAGGAATCAAGAAAATGCATAAAGGCTTTAGAATATACTTTAAGTATTTATTAAATGAATTGATATTTTATTATTTAATTGAAGATGTTTAGTTTAATTGACTCTATGATTTGAATTAATTTAAATTATTTAACTTAATTTAAAATTATTTAATTATCATCTATTAATTAAATTAAAATTTGTTATGATTTATTAAATTCCCTTCTTATTGAAGGAACTTAGGCTGGGTTTTTAATTAAATAATAAATCTTAAATATTCAAGTGATTGCCACCAATGGTTAGGGATAACCAATGGATCAATCCATGAAAAATTGGAATTAAAATTAAGTATTACTTTTATATTATTTAAAGAGGATGCATCAAACTAACCTAGGAAAAGTAGGGGATGTTGGGAACATCTCCTAGTTTAACTAGCCAAATTTGAGCTGAGTTGGACAAATATTTGAATAATTATTAATTGAAATTAGGGGGCATTTCAAGCTTAATTACTCTTAAAATCCCCATAAATCATCTCTAATTTTATTTTTAAAATAAAGAGCTCTTCATCATGAACCCGTAGAGTATTTAAATATGACAAATGATTGAGAAATGATATTATAGGTATATTTCAAAGTTTAAAGCCATTTAAATCATGTTATATTATGGTTAGCTTGGTTTGGCGATGGTGGTGCTAATAAGTTAGCTCTTTATACAGATAGAAATGTGATTGAGATGTATGGATGGAAGCGATCATCCACTAATCCATGTTGACAACATGCCTATTTGTCTGATCTCACATGGAATGAAATGAATAACCATGATCTGATCGTTCTAGCTACATAATGATGAAAGTCTAATTATAATTCAAATGAAGGGATGGTGTGACCGAATCACAGTCATTTGAATTAAATTGAGAATATAAATGAATGTGGTTTCATCTTCCATTCAATAGTAGGCAAAATCGTATATATGGAAGCGAGCTTAGACTCAACATATAATTAATTTCATGGTTTTAGAATTTAGATAAAGCTTTTATATGGTCTAGGAAATATTTATAAGAAGTTTGGAAGCTCCATATGATAAGCTATATGAGTTATTTATCAACCTAAAGTTAATCCCAGGGTATAGATTTTACATTCAATAGAATGGCCATATGAGGTGTTTAATGGCTTATTTTCATCTATGAGCTTTGTAGAACAACTTTTTAGAAGAGTCCAAAGCTGAAAGGACAACAAAGAAAGATTATCAATTAAGGATGGAAGGTGGTTGGGTCTACCATTGATCTCACGATTGGCAACTCCAAAAAAACATGCAAAGATTTGGAAAATGTAGAAGAATCTTAGCGAAGGAGATATAAAAAGAGTTTTTGTTTAGAGAAGCACTTGATAGAGAGATTTATTAAAATGAATGGCTTTGACCATTTACCCTAATTCAACTCCTAGGGGTTTCACTAATGGCTATAATCATTTAGAGGAGTTCATTTGGATGCTTATGAGTGTTCAAGATAGTTAGGGAGTAGCTTCTGAGTATGGTGTGGCCAAAAAATAGGGAGAGTGACTCCAGGTCACTTTTTTATATGGGGGACTGATAGGACTAGCTTAGACTAAATAAAGGGTTGATCATGGGTTTAATCAACTTTAGGAATATTTTAGAGTCATTTAGAATGGATTATAATAGCTAATTAGAAGAAATTTTAGAAGATTAAAGAGTTTTGACCACCTATGTATATTTGGAGTATTTGATCATTTTAATTGGTCAATAGTGGTTAAGCTGACTATAATACACCCTGGAGAGTCCTTAGAGGTTGGTTAAATAGTGTTTAGGGAGTTTAAACCAATGGATATGATGTTGACATGTAGGAGGGTGTATATGAACTAGTTTGACTTTTTAAAGTGAGTTAACCAAGTCAACCCACCATGAGATGTCTCACCCATGACTTGGGTTCACCCATGGAATCAAATGGAGTTAGCTTGAGTGATTGGAGAGTTTCATTTAATTATAAGCAACAATTTGACACAAATTGATCTAGTTTGACAAGTTTTAGGAAGCGAGTTCCAAGTCAATATTTCTCTGTGATAGGTTGACAAAAAAGTTTAATCTAAGACGTGATACGTTTAAAATGATTTAGTGAAGTTGAAAGTAAAAATGGAGTTTTAAATAAGTCTATGCAGGAGATGATCAATCAAGCTAACTTAAGTTAGCTCAATTGAGTCAAACACTAGTTTAGGGAGTCAGTGATATTTAATTTAAGGTATGAAGCTCCTATTAGTGAGCTTTAAACAATACTTGTAGTCAAGGGATTAGTGTAATACAGGGTGCTATGCACTAAGCATTTTGATTATAAATTAGGGTTTTGATGTTTAGATGACCTCAAGCCAAAAGGAAGTCAACACCCTCCTATTCTTTGAGAAGCTAATCTTAGGTGTCATTTACCTAAAAGAGAGAAAGAGAGCAATAGGGTGCTAATAGCTTAATGATTTTAATAGTGGAGATAATATCAAAACCTATGAACCCCTATATATAATACGTTATAACACTATTATAATACAAAATGCAATATAGTGCAATCTTATTAAAATAACCTCCTGGCCATTCAATATATTTTCTTTAAATTTCATTAAAATATTGCTAAATAATATTATGGAATTGTGACACTAAGTTAGGCAGCATTGTGGTACTTCACCATGGAATTTTTCAATGATAATCTTTTTTATTGTTTAACACCATGGCATTTAAAACATGTTATAGCATTGATACAATGAAAAATGCAGTGCCATGGTTCTTCATTATAATCAATGAATGTGGAAAGTCTTGCAATGTGGTACTAACATTTATGGTGTTGCAGTAAATTAAGTAAATCTCAATTTTCTATATAAGTGATAGCACTATAGTGCTGTAATGTTTCTTATGTAAATAAGGTTTTCTAAGCTACAACTTCTTACAAACATATCAAAATAAATTGCTTACACTTATAAAAACATAAACTTAAAAAATCCATAAGCATAATACATAATTTGTTGGCTCATCTACCATGTAGTACTTAGTTTATATTATTTAACCTAACAAGGCCAAACTATACTTTAGGGTTAATACAACTCTAAGGCTTTCCTAAGGTAGTCTACCTCCCATCTAATATAAGGCATAAGTATCTATCATTCACTTTAAATATTTGGTTAATTTTCTTATCCATAATTTCATTTGCACTGTAAAAATACACATGAACTATAATAAATTGTTATAACCACATGACTTTAACTTCCAAGAAAATAAGTTCAATCTTAAAAAAAATAAAACCACTTAATCAACTTACAGTCATGCCATATCTTAATTTGTTCCATATAAATTCGAGCATTTTCATGAGTTTCCATTACATACTAATACAATTCATTTAACTATAATAATATCTTTTTACTGCATCCTTTAGATTATAGTTCATCTTCTTTACTTCCCAATAAACCTTATGTTTTAATTTAATTTGTAAATTATAAGATTTTTTATAAAAAAATTATAGGGGACAATCATATGATTATCTTGAAAGTGGTCCTATAAGCCCAAAAATCTCTATCTAACATAAGAACCCAATCTTTCATATTTGGGTTAACCATTTTCTCCAAAATTCTTGTAATCTCCCTATTAGAAATTTCAGACTAGCCACTATTTTGGGAAGATAAGCTATAACCAATCTATGTTGAGTCCCAAATTTAGCTACCAATGTATAAACATTATTATTTGATAGGTGGCATCCTCCATCACTAATAATTACTCTAGATGTCCCAAATTTAGGAAATATATTTTTCTTAAGAAATTTATTTTCCTCTTAAGTATCACTCATATAGACATCCACTCCATCAATCCTCTTGGAGACATAGTCTATTGCTTTCAATATGAATTGATTTTCCATTGAAGGGCCAATTGGACCCATGAAATCTATTCCCAAAACATCAACAATTTCAACCTCTAGACTATAATTTAAGGGAATTTAATCTCTCTTAGTTAAATTTCCTACTCTTTAGTAGTTATAACATCTCTTAACAAATTTTTTTAAGGGGAAAACCCATGGAGGAGCCTACGCATTAATATAGGGAAAAAAATACAATGTCCTTAAAGGGTCCTCGAACCCACTAATGCTCAAAAGAGCTATAAAATTAAAAGCAAAAAAACCTATGAGCTCAAGGTCCCTACTATGAAAATATACAGAAATACCTAGATACATCCTACGGTGCATAAGGGCACCCAAAAACAAGGAAGACAAAAAATAGCTTGGAATAGCATCTTCCCATAAAAAATCCCATCAACACGAATACCAGCACTAATAAGAACCTGCAAAAACAAACAAAATCTATAGGAAAAATAGTACAAAGAAATGTAATATCTAGCAAGATTATAATTCAAAGAACTATGATTGAAATAGATTATAATATGTAAGTAGACAATAAAACCATAAGTACTAACATCATCGGGGTAATAATCCCAGCAGACCTCTTCCTCCACAAAAAATTAAAGATATCATGAAAAAATTTAAAATATCGAGGATAACCCATTTTTTCCTCCACTAAGAAACCAGGCCAGAGATCATCCAAACAAGAAAAGAATAATCCAAACATCAATGTAAGGTGTGAGTGAAATTACAAGGACCCAAGAGATGAAAAAGCCAATACCAAGTCCCCACAAAAAGATTATCCAACCAGACATCAATGCAAGGGCTCCAGGAATCACTCCAAGAAAGGAGAGAACTGGATAAAACGAGAACACAAAGACCAACAACAAAAATGAAATAGGGCTCCCAAAGATGCACATGGGACGACATCTCAGAACCTCCAAAGATATTCAGCCATCAGGAGCAATATAAGTCAAATACATCCAAATAACAACAAAGGAATAAAAGGATTAAAAACCTGACAATAACACATAACTCATTGCAACCAAAACCTTTAACAATAAAACATGAAAGAATAATCCAAACATCCACCAACCACATGAAAAGGAGAACCAACATATAGCAAGCCACCAAAAACCTAAAGTAGTACAAAAACTAATCCAGCCAAAAAACTAAGAAAATAAAAGAGAAAACAAATGAAAGATCCCCAAATAGCAATAAAACTGCACCAAACAACCAAAAAATAAAAAAGCCAATCCAAAAGTTCTAAGTAGAGTGAAAATGCCAGAAGGAACCCCACATCCACTAGAGAAGAGAAACACCACGAACATTAAGACATAACATAAGATAAACCAATTTGATCCAATCTTAAGAGGCCTTTAACCAGAAAAGGAAGATTAGAAAATGAAAGCTCGGTCATACCATTCAAACCACAACCCCATATGGTAATTAACTGAGCACAAGCATTTCCCTCATCAAGAATAGTAGAGAAAGAGCAATTTAAAAGACTCAATAAATTCTTAATATCCCTTATATAAAACAAATAAGAGGACAAACTTTATCCTCCCTAGAATAAACAGAATGATAACCAAAGTAAGGACCAACTTCCACCATAATATTCATGTAATTCAGAATGAAACCAAGACTTAAACCATAGAGAACAACATAGGAAGTAGCAGAATTACCATCACCATTAACAATCAGAGAAGCAAAGCGCAAAATATACTTACCAATATGGTCTATGATAACACCACCACAACCAACAATATAGTTCATTCTGGCACTATGAACATTCAACTTAAAAACGTTTGGAGGAGACTTCATCCAAGAAATACACTTAGGGACTTTATGTAAAATATCCACATCCAAGTTAATACCAAAATCAGCCGCAGTAAAGAAATAGTTTTTGAAATTCTTGGTAGAAAGTAATTTAGCTGAGTAAAGAGCCACAACCTTATCCTTAATTTTATGGATAATTCTATGATAGTTCATAACCACCCCGTTGAAATGAAAATTATTTCTCTCCAGCCATAAAAACTAAAGGACAAGAGATGGAATCATATTTTTAATATGACCTTTGAATTTAACAAACCAACAGTTAAGCAAAGAATTAATAGACCCCATAGAAATGAAATAATTGAAATGAAAAATGTCATCAAAATAAGTCCAAACTTTAACAACTAACTGGCCAGAAATGAAAACATGATGCATATTGTCCACTTGGTAGCAACATTGTCATTTAGAAGGAAGGATAACACCTCTTTTAATTAAATTTTCATCAGTAGGAATAAGATTATGTAAAATTCTCCAAATAAAAATAGAGATAGTAGAAAGAATGCTTTTATGCCATATCATATGAAAAAAATTGGAAGTCTCATGCTTAGCTCTAAATGAATGTCAGGCATTTTTTAATCTAAAATAACCATATTTAGTCAAAGTACAAATCAACACATCATTCAAATTTAGGATCACAGGGATTTTTAAAATATGTTGAATAATAAAATTAGGAAGAACCCTAGAAATTTTCTCCAAATCCCAACCATTATTAGTAAAAAAATAATTCACCTTCACAATAGCATTGGAAATAGTATTAGTTAAGGAGTCAGTTAAATGGCCCCCCAAACAACAATCTTTCCAAAAGAAACCCCAAATAATGGAAGGCTCAACAACCCAATTAACAGAGCAAAGATGCTGCCAGACTTTAGAATTTCCTTTACTGAAGCAACACATGGTGGGATGCCGCCCCCCACAGTAATTGGCCACCATTAAATTAGCCCAAAGGCTCACATTAGCTCAAAGATTGTACCGTAACATGAAAGAAAAGCATAGGCCAAATCATACATAGAATTACACTCTAAATCCCCTTCATTCAAAGTCCTAAAACATTTATCCCTATAAAGACCAGTGTATTTTAAAACTACTTCCCATACCTTTCCAAAAAATATTATTGAAAATTCTATCAATCCCATTATACACAGTCTTAGTAGGAAGTAAAGTTTGAAAACTATAAACAAGTATAGAACAAAGAATACTCTTGACGAGGATAAGTCGACCACCAAAACTTGAGAAATTAGAATCCCACATAGAAAGTCTATTCTACACCATAGTAATAAGATCATAAAAAAGAAAGGACTTCTATCTACCCTTATAAAGAGGCACGCCCATATACTTTAAAGGTAAAACACCAAGGCTAAAACCATTAACATTCTTGATAGCCACAACACGATCATAAGAAACTTTCTTAAGAGAAATAAAAAACCACTTATAATTATTAAGAGCCAAGCTACTAATCAATTCAAATTGGTTAAAAAAACACAAAATTCTATTATTCATATTCATCGAAGAATTTGTAAAAATAATAAAATCATTAGTAAAATATAAGTGCAAAATTTTAAAACCACATAACGTTCTGAAGTAGAGGCTATGATACTTAGAAAAAAGATTAGCAATACCTCTAGATAGGTACTCAGCAGCAATAATGAAAAGCATAGGGTAAATAGGGTCCCCTTATCTCAGCCTATGAGATGCCTTAAAAAGGCATGGCTCTTACCATTCACAATGATAGAGAAATAAGGGCTTTTAATGCAATTCTTAATAAGGCTGATGAAATTTAAATCAAAACTAACTAAATTCAAGATATTGTAAAAAAAATTTCAATTAATATTATCATAAACCTTAGCAATATCCACTTTCATAATCATATTACCACCTCTAACCCTAACATCCAAGACTTGACAAAACTCTTGTGCCAATAGTATATTATCCACAATATCACGTCCTTTAATAAAGACCATTTGATAAGGGGAAATAAGATTAGGCAAAAGAGCAGTTAACAGATTCATCAAAATTTTAGAAAGCAATTTATAAAAGAAAGTACACAAGCTAATAGGTCTAAAGTCTTGCCAAGAACTCATAGAAATGTTATTGGGAATAAGCATAATAGAAGTAGAAGTAAAAAACTTAAGAATAGGATTGCCATTAGAGAAACCAGTGATAGAAAAAAAAGGATCATTATAAATAATAGGACAAGTATTCTAAAAAACTTCATCATGAAACCATCCATAACAGCCACTGAATCACCATTCATACCAAAAACAATATCCTTAACTTCCTCAAGAGCAGGAGATTTAGACAAGCCAATATTATCATCATGAGAAATAAGATTAGATATGATATCTAGATTGTCAATAATAAAAGAAGAAAAGGTTTTATTAAGATGATTTTGAAAATGTTAAATAACAAAATTAGCAATTTCAGTACCATCCTCAATAATAGAGCCATCAACACGATTAATTTTATGAATGCAATTAATAGCATGTTTACTTTAACCAAGGCATGAAAGTATTTAGTATTTTTATCACCTTCCACTAGATGTTTAACAGCCACTTTCTGCTTCCAAAAAATTTCTTCTTGAGCTTGTAATTTGTAAAGCTCATCTTTAGCCTCTCTCAAAAAATAGAATTTAGCATCATAAGGCATCAATTGACACTGACTCTCATAAAAAGTCACCTTATCTTCCACAATTAAAATGTTAGAAAAAAGGTTTTTATAAACATTTTGATTCTGCCTATTTAAAACTTAAGTCTTTTTAGCTTAGAGAGAAACTCCCATTATTTCTTGTGAGAGAAAAGTTTAAAAATTTTGAAATTTTAGTTCCCGATTTTCACTCCCTCCATTTAGGGGTTGACTAGGGGAATGGTGGTGGATTTCCGGCGGCCATATTTGGCTACGGCGGCAAGAGGCGAGGTTGTTTTGGGAGATTCTATTCAAAATCTGACTGGAGATGTTCGATCGAAGACTGGCGTAAAGAGATTTGTAGCTGATCCTGTGATCAAAGCTTCTAATGGTCCATTGGTGATCAAGGACAATGCCGTTGATGTTCCGAAGAAGATTTAGTATGTTGAAGGTAAAGGTAAGGCTGTTGCTTGTGAGAATGAGATTCGAACCTCACGGGCAACCTGTAATTCTTCGGAGGAGTTGATTGTTGATCCGTCGGCATTGTCCTCTGAAATGAAAATCTATGTTAATAGGTTCAGATATTCAAATGCAATCTTAGGACATGTCCTTGAGATAAATGCAAATTCTGGTATCGATGTTAATAGAAATTTTCATTTTGAGGATAGTTTAACTACAAAGGATTTTGGTGTTGTGAACAAGATGAATGAAGTAATGCCTATTAAGAATGGCATTAATGCAGAGATTAACCTGTGGAAGAAAAAGCCTTACATTATGCTGGATTTCAAGGATGAAGATAGGGTTCTTGCTGAAGATGGTAAAGCTGTGAAGATGAAGGAAGATGCTGAAATGTTGAATGCTGAAAGATTGAAGAATTCCTTATTAATTAAGGTATTTGGAAAAGAGTTACCAGCACATATTGTTGCCTGGGAAGTGAGAAGGCAATGGAATCCATTCAGGAACTTTCATTTCACAACCCTGGGCAAGGGTTGGTTTTTGTGTTCTTTTCATTCAAAAGATATGATGGAAGGAGTTTTGCCGGGTGGTCAGGTTTGTTAATGGCCATATAGTGGGAATGGAGTAATGGACGGTGGAATTTTCTACTCTAACATTGAAGGGTCTAACTTCACCTATCTGGGTAAGGATGCCTCACTTGCCCCTACAATGCTGGGATGAAGTTAATGTGGCTAGGATTGCTTCATCAACTGGTATACCTATTATGATGGATGGAAACATGTTTCAATGGGGGAAAAGGGAATTTGCCAGAATTTGTGTGAGGGTCAAGTTGGATCAACAACTTCCCTTAGGTGTTTGGGTCGAGAGTATCTCTGGAAGGTTTTTACAGAAATTTGAGTATGAGAAAATCTCTACATTCTGCTATGAATGTGGATTGATAGGGCATGTTAAATCAGATTGTAAGAGTAAGAAGGACACTGTGGAGAAGATTGCTGAGTATGGAAAGCCAAAAGATGTTACTAGAACAGATAATGCTGTAAGAATGGAAATTGAATCCTCTTATGGACCATGGATCATGGTTAAAAAGAGGAACAATATAAGATCAGAAAGGCTGAAGGAAAATACAAAGATGGTGAGAAGACAATGGAAGAAAACAAATGAAAATCATAGGGAGGAAGCTATAGTGGAATCAACTAATCTTTATGTCAATAAAGAGAAGAAATGGGGTACTAATGCTACTAAACAACAACTGAAGGAGGGAGAAATTCCTATGGATTCTGAATTGCATATCAACAAGTTGTAGGATGCTACAGTTGGAAATGTTGAAGTGAGAAATGTTGGTAATACAGAAGTTGGAATTACAACAAACAAGCTAAAAATTTTAAAAAATGAAGTGGACGTGCGCGTTTCTTCTGAAACTGTAGTAAATTCTATGGAAGGTGAAAATAATTTTAATTTCCAAGCCAAAAGTTTGGTAGGACAGAGAATTCTTGATGGGAATTTGGAAGTTGATTCAACCAGGAGGCCATTCTATTGCCATGTAACAAATTCGAATTGTTGAATTCTTTATGTGAGGATGATAATGGTGTGGATAATCGTGTTGTTGATTCCTTAGAAGAGGAATTGGAAGAAGGGGAAATAATGATAAGTCTGGAGGAAGGTCTATATAATGACAAAATGGCAACTGATCAGGAAAAGTTTGAGGAGAATACTATTATTATAGCTGAGGAGAATTGTACTCTGAGTATTGAAAAAAAATTCTTCTAAAAAAATCAAGCTAGCCAAGGAACTGAGACATTTGGGCCCTTTGAATTTGGCTTCCAGGCAAGGTAGAAGCAATATGAATAAGAGAAAGGGTGGGGGCATACCCTCATTAGTCTCCAAATGAGTTATATTAGCTTCTGGAATTGTAGGGGGGAGAAAAAAAAAGAGGCCTCCCTATATTTGAAGGAGTATATTAAAAATTGGGATGTATTTTTTGTGGGCATTGTTGAAACAAAGATTGCTTCTCTTTCCAAAGATGAATTTGTCAAGTTGATGGGAGAGGAATGGGATTTTATCCTTCAACCCTCTAGAGGAAATTTTGGTGGAATTATGGTGTTATGGAGGACTAATGTGGCTTCCTTTTCCTTGATCAAATCTTGGGACCAATGTTTGTTGGGTGAGTTGGAGATATTCAACAAAAATAAATGGAGGATAGCTACTATTTATGGTAGCAGGGAGTACCAAGGTAGAAAAGATTTGTGGAATTTTCTGGATGGTGTGGTTGAACAGGAAATTCCAGCATTATTTGGAGGCGATTTCAATTGCATACTTTCACAAGATGAGAAGAAAGGTGGGAATAAATTTTCTTTCTCAAATGGGCCTTTGGAAATGAAGGCTTTTATGAACAATAATGACTTACACGATGTGGGTATTATTGGTCCTAAATTTACTTAGTGTAATAACAAGAGTTGAAGTGCCCGGATTTTAGAAAGGCTAGATAGATGCATGTTAAATTCTAAAGCTTTGGAACTGGTTAATCTAGCAGCAGTGAGGCATTTGAGTAGAATTGCATCCGACCATTGTCCCATAGTTTTGAAATTGTTTCATCAACAATTTCATAAATTCAAATTTCGCAAATTTGAGGATGTGTGGATATCTTATCCAGCGGCTACTTCTGTGATCAGGAACTCTTGGTCCAAATCAGTAAGAGGTGATGATATGGAAGCCCTAAATAAGAAAATGTCTAGAGTTCTTAAAGCCTTTTTTTTTTTTTTTTGAGTAAGGCTAAGCATTAAAAACTAGAAGTTTTGATGGAAATTTTGAGGAAGGAGATTGAGGATCTTCAGTAGGAAGAAGCCTCAGGTTTACTATTTTCGGACATCAAAGCATTAATCCTTATAACCAAAGTCAAGGAATTCAATTGTACTCTTACAAGGTTGAATACATGGCGGAAACAAAGGGCAAAAGCCAAGTGGATGAAGGAAGGGGATTTGAACTCTTCCTTCTTTCATGCATTTGCTAATGGAAGAAGAAATGGAAATTCCATCAAGAAACTGAAAAATGAGGATGGAGACTTAACTGAAGACCCGGCTTGTATAAGGAGAAAATTTTTCCAATTTTTTTGTAACAAATGGAAATAAAGAGAATGCATTTTAGACAATTGGTATTTGAATGAGAACATCTTGAAGCATGAAGAATGTGAAATCTTGGATTATGTGTTCAATCTAGAAGAAGTTGAAAAGGTGATTAATGAACTGGGCAACAACATTTCTCCGAGTTTGGATGGAATTACATATTCCTTTCTTAAAGCTTATTGGAAGATTATTGGAATGGATGTGTGGAAAGCCATCCAACTTTGCTTCAGTTCGGGAAAAATGTCTCCTAGATGGAATGAGACATTAGTGGTTCTTATTCCCAAAGTAAGTAATTCTCTGTCTCCAACTAATTTCAGGACTATAAGCCTTTGTACGTATATCTACAAAATTGTGGCAAAAGTACTATTAAACAGATTGAAGAAAGTAATTCATTGCCTAGTTACTGAAGAGCAAGTTGCATTCATTGAAGGGAGGGCCTTATCTGAGCATATGCTTCTTGCTCAGGAGCTTCTTCAAAAGTTTAGAGTCTCTAAATCTAAAAGGGGTTTGGTGGCAATCAAACTAGATATGGAACAGGCATACGATAGTATGGCTTGGAACACCCTTCAACAAGTTTTGAGTTACTTTGATTTTCCAAGAAGATTTTCTAATCTCATTATGGAATGTGTTTCTGACCTAGTTTTCTTGGTTCAAATCAATGGAGTGGATCTGGAAGGTATTAAAGGGAGAAGCGGCTTTAGGCAGGGTTGCTTTCTCTCTCTCCTTACTTATTCATACTTTGTTCCCAATTACTTACTAATGCTTTTTTATCCAAAGAGAGTTGTTTGGGTTTGAAAATTGCCCCTTTAGCACCAAGGATCTCACATTTATTGTTTGCAGATGACATTTTGATCTTCTCTAATGCTAAGATAGAGAAGATTAAGAAAATTATTAAAATCACTAAGAACTACTACAGCTGGACGCAACAGATTAATGTTTCTAAATCTTCTATCATTTTTAGTAAGAATATGGAGAGGAGGAGGAGGAAGACAATCTCTAAGATCTTGGGGTTCATAGATACCAAAAACTAAATTACTTGGGCAATAAAATTACCTTAAGGAGGCGTGTGGCTTCAGATTTCTTCAGCATTTTGGAGAAAACAGCTTTTAAGCTGGACGTTTGGGGTAAGAAGTTTATATCATCAGTTGGTAGAGTAACTCTTATTAATGCTGTTTTACAAGCAATCCATGTATTCTATACATCTATGTCTCTGGTTTCGATATCTATCTTGAAGAAGGTTGATAGAATGAGCAGGGAATTTCTGTGGAATAAAAGCAATTAGGATAATGGATTACATTATGTAGCATGGAAGGAATTGTGTAAACCGAAAGACCAAGGGGGTCTTGGCATTCAATCAGCTGTTGATTCGGTGGAATCCCTTAGAGCAAAATTGGTTTGGAATTTCTTGAAAAAGCCAAATTCTTTATTCAATAAATCACTCTCAGCGAAATATGGGAAGAATATATGGGATGATAATAGTAGATAGAACTCTTCTCCTGCTTGGAAAGTGATTATTAGCGATGCTAAAGCTTTAAAACATGTTGTAAGGTAGAACATCAAGGATGGAGTTTCAATTAACATTATGAAGGACATTTGGATCCTTGATAGAAGATTGGACAGTTGGCCCACTTTCATTTCAAATGAAATTGACAATTTAAATAATCTGTCCAGCTTCATTTCGAATGGAGTTTGGGTGCCAGAGATGCTTCAGGATTACTTTGGAGAGGAAATGGTGAAATTCATCTGCAATATTAAGATAGACTTGGGTATTCATGAAGACAATTTGGAGTTGCTAAAGATTCATTATGGGAAAATGATTTCAGGTATGATCAAATATTCCATAAATTCTAAGGAAGACTTCGAAAATATTTGGATCCAAGATTGGAATTGTATCATAAAAATGAAACTTAATCCTCGAGTCTCTTTTTTCTGGTGGAAATTATTGAAGAAGGCTATCCCTACAATGGATTTATTATTACATAAAAAATTAACTGTAAGCAACCTTTGCCCAAGAGGTTGTAACATGATTGAAAATGTAGACCATGTGGTAGTAAATTGTTTGAAATTAAAATAGGTTATTCAAAAGGCAAATAGTTGGCGTTTTCATCTACCTGTTTTAAAAAAATTTGAATATTGCTTGCATTTCTTGAAGGAACAAGGAAAGGAGAATCCTTTTATAGGAAATTTTTATTGTGCATTGGTGTTTAATTCTTGGAAGAGTAGGAATATGTTAATTCATGAAGACAAAGAGATTGGAACCGGTATCATTGTAACTAATGCCATCACCTATGCATCTAGTTCAACTTCTATTATTCATTTGGACCACTGGGTTGCCAACCAGCAATTTGAGCTGATTTATTCCACTTGCATCCCCCCCACCCAGATGGATTAAAGTGAACATAGATGCTTCCCTTCTTGTCTCTAATGAAGCTGGTATTGGAGGCATTTTTAGAGACCATAAAGGAAGGATGCGTCTAGCTTTTGGATTCTCAGTAATGCACTGGGACATTGGATTCTTGTAGCTGCTTGCTGTACCTTCATTGAGGAGTTTTATACAATACTGGATGTTCAATGCTAAAGGCTTAATTGTGGAAGGAGACAATTCTAACGTCATTTCTTACCTACAAAAATTGGTGGATCTTTATAGCCGAGAGATGGACAATAATAATAAAGAAGACTTGGAATTTCTAAAGGAGTTTGAGGTATTCCTATTCCATTTGTTAATAGAGGTTGCAATTAGTTAGCTCATTGGTGTGCTAATTATGCTTTGAAAGGTGATTTCTTTTTGGACATTCTAGAAGTCAATAAGGTTCCTCCTACATTTTATTCTTTGTTAAAGGAGGAAAGTGATAGGACTTCTATCACTTAGTTGTTTGTTCCTTTCTTTTATTTCTTTTTAATGCAATTGGCAGTTTTATCAAAAAAAAAAATTCTTTTCTGCTTAAACCAAAATCTATTCATGCCAAAGATAGAGTTATCAGAATACACAGGGGCTTGCCAATTATTATTAATCACATCCAGAAAAGAGTCATGAAGCAACCACATGCTTTGAAATCTAAATTGAGATGGAAGACTCCTAGATCAATTCCTAATTTAAATAAGAAGAGGGGAATGATCAGAGAGGGTCCGGCTAAGATGCTCAATATTAGTAGACTCAAAAGAATTAAGCCAAAAATCATTAAATAAAACCCTATCTAACCTTTTTCCATAAATGCCCACGAGAAGGAAGACAAAAAATAGCTTGGAATAACATCTTCCCATAAAAAATCCCATCAACACGAATACCGGCACTAATGAGAACCTGCAAAAACAAACAACATCTATCAGAAAAATAGTACAAAGAACTGTAATATCTAGCAAGATGATAATTCAAAGAATTATGATTGAAACAGATTAAAATATGTAAGCAGACAATAAAACCATAAGTCCTAACATCATTGGGGTAATAATCCCAGCAGACCTCATCCTCCACAAAAAATTAAAGATATCATGAACAAAATTAAAATACCAAGGATAACACATTTTTTCCTCCACTAAGAAACCAGGCCAGTGATCATCCAAACAAGAAAATAGAAAGTTGGTGTGAGCAAAATTACAAGGACCCAAGAGATGAAAAAGCCAATACCAAGTCCCCACAAAACGATTATCCAACCAGACATCAATGCAAGGGCTCCAGGCATCACTCCAAGAAAGGAGAGAACTGGATAAAATGAGAACACAAAGATCAATAGCAAAAATGAAATAGGGCTCCCAAAGATGCACATGGGAAGACATCTCAGAACCACCAAAGATATTCAGCCATCAGGAGCAATATAAGTCAAATACATCCAAATAACAACAAAGGAATAAAAGGATTAAAAACCTGACAATAACACATAACTTATTACAACCAAAGCCTTTAAAAATACAATGTGAAAGAATAATCCAAACATCCACCAACCAATGAAAAGGAGACCCAACAGATAGCAAGCCTCTAAAAACCTAAAGTAGTACAAAAACTAATCCAGCTAAGAAACTCAAAAAATACTCAAGAAAAAACCAATGAAAGATCCCCAAATAGCAATAAACTACACCCAACAACCAAAAAATAGAAAAGCCAACCCAAAAGTTCTAAGTAGAGTGAAAATGCCAGAAGGAACCCCACATCCACCAGAGAAGAGCAACACCACAAACATTAAGACATAACATAAGATAAACCAATTTGATCCAATCTTAAGAGGCCTTTAACCAAAAAAGGCAGATTAGAAAATGAAAGCTCGGTCATACCATTCAAACCACAACCCCATCTGGCAATTGACTGAGCATAAGCATTTCCCTCTTCAAGAATAACAGAGAAAGAACAATTTAAAAGACTCAATAAATTCTTAATATCTCTTATATAAAACAGATAAGAGGAACAAACTTTATCCTCCCTAGAATAAAGAGAATGATAACCAAAGTAAGGACCAAAATCCACCATAATATTCATGTAATTAAGAATGGAACAAAGACTTAAACCATAAAGAACAACATATAAAGTAGCAGAATTACCATCACCATTAACAATCAGAGTAGCAAAGCACAAAATATACTTACCAATATGGTCTATGATAACACCACCACAACCAACAATATAGTTCATTCTGGAACTATCAACATTCAACTTAAAAAAGTTGGGAGGAGGCTTAATCCAAGAAATACACTTAGGGACTTTAGGTAAAATATCCACCTCCAAGTTAATACCAAAATCAGCTGTATTAAAGAAATAGTTTTTGAAATTCTTGGTAGAAAGTAATTTAGCTGAGTAAAGAGCCACAACTTTATCCTTAATTTTATGGATAATTCTATGATAGTTCATAACCACCCAGTTGAAACAAAAATTATTTCTCTCCAGCCATAAAAACTAAAGAACAAGAGATGGAATCATGTTTCTGATATGACCTTTGAATTTAACAAACCAACAGTTAAGCAAAGAATTAATAGACCCCATAGCAGTAAAATAATTATGAAAATTGTCATCAAAATAAGTCAAAACTTTAACAACTAACGCGCCAGAAATGAAAACATGATGCATATTGCCCACATGGTAGCAACATTGTCATTTAGAAGGAAGGATAACACCTCTTTTAATTAAATTTCATCAGTAGGAATAAGCTTATGTAAAATTCTCCAAATAAAAATAGAGACAATAGAAAGAATGCTTTTATGCCATATCATATGAAAAAGATTGGAAGTCTCATGCTTAGCTCTAAATGAATTTCATGCATGCTTTAATCTAAAACAACCATCTTTAGTCAAAGTACAAAGCAACACATCATTCAAATTTATGATCAGAGGGATTTTTAAAATATGTTGAATAATAAAATTTGGAAGAACACTAGAAAGTTTCTCCAAATCCCAACTATTATTAGTAAAAAAATAATTCACCTTCACAGTAGCATTGGAAATAGTATTAGTTAAGGAGTCAGTCGAATGGCCCCCCAACCAACAATCTTGCCAAAAGAAAATATTACCATTGCAAAGACCCCACATAATAGAAGACTCAACAACCCATTTAACAGAGCAAAGATGCTGCCAGACTTTAGAATTGCCTTTACTGATGCAACACATGGTGGGATGCCAACCCCCACGGTACTTGGCCACCATTAAATTAGCCCAAAGGCTCACATTGGCTCAAAGATTGAACCATAACTTGAAAGAAAAGCATAGGCCAAATCATACATAAAATTACACCCTAAATCCCCTTCATTCAAAGTCCTAAAACATTTATCCCCATAAAGACCAGTGTATTTTAAAACTACTTCCCATACCTTTCCAAAAAAAATTATTGAAAATTCTATCAATCCCATTATACGCAGTCTTAGTAGGAAGTAAAGTTAGAAAACTATAAACAATTATGGAACAAAGAATACTCTTGACGAGGATAAGCCGACCACCAAAACTTGAGAAATTAGAATCCCAAGTAGAAAGTCTATTCTGCACCATAGTAATAAGATCATAAAAAAAAGGACTTCTATCTACCCTTATAAAGAGGCACACCCAGAAAATTTAAAGGTAAAACACCAAGGCTAAAAAACATTAACATTCTTGATAGCCACAACACGATCATAAGAAACTTTCTTAGCAGAAATAAAACAAAACTTATGTTTATTAAGAGCCAAGCTACTAATCAATTCAAATTGGTTAAAGAAACACAAAATTCTATTATTCCTATTCATCGAAGCATTTGTAAAACTAATAAAATCATCAGTAAAATATAAGTGCAAAATTTTAAAACCACATAACATTCTGAAGTAGAGGCTAGGATACTTAGCAAAAAGATTAGCAAGAACTCTAGACAGGTACTTAGCAGCAATAATGAAAAGCATAGGGTAAATAGAGTCCCCTTGTCTCAGCCTATGAGATGCCTTAAAAAAGGCATGGCTCTTACCATTCACAATGATAGAGAAATAAGGGCTTTTAATGCAATTCTTAATAAGGCTGATGAAATTTAAATCAAAATACATAAATTCAAGATATTGTAAATAAAATTCCAATTAATATTATCATAAACCTTAGCAATATCCACTTTCATAATCATATTACCACCTCTAACCTTGACATCCAAGTCTTGACAAAACTATTGCGCCAATAGTATATTATCCGCAATAGCATGTCCTTTAATAAAGCCCATTTGATAAGGTGAAATAAGCTTAGGAAAAAGAGCAGTTAACAGATTCATCAAAATTTTAAAAAGCAATTTATAAAGAAAGTACACAAGCTAATAGGTCTAAAATCTTACCAAGAACTCATAGAAATGTTATTGGGAATAAGCACAATATAAGTAAAAGTAAAAAACTTAGGAATAGGATTTCCATTAGAGAAACCAGTGATAGCAAAAAAAGGATCATTATATATAATAGGCCAAGTACTCTAAAAAACTTCATCATGAAACCATCCAGAACAGCCACTGAATCACCATTCATACCAAAAATAATATCCTTAACTTCCTCAAGAGAAGGAGATTTAAACAAGCCAATATTACCATCATGATAAATAAGATTATATATGATAGCTGGATTATCAATAATAAAAGGATTAAAGGTTTTATTAAGATGGTTTTGAAAATGTTGAACAACAAAATTAAAAATTTCAGCACCATCCTCAATAATAGAGCCATCAACACGATTAATTTTATGAATGTAATTAATAGCATGTTTACTTTAACCAAGGCATGAAAGTATTTAGTATTTTTATCACCTTCCACCAGATGTTTAACAACCACTTTCTACTTCCAAAAAAATTCTTCCTGAGCTTGTAATTTGTAAAGCTCATCTTTAGCCTCTCTCAAAAAATAAAAGTTAGCATCATAAGGTATCGATTGACACTGACTCTCATAAAAAGTCACCTTATCTCCACAATTAAAATGTTAGAAAAAGGTTTTTAGAAACATTTTGATTCCGCCTATTTAAAACTTTCTTAAGTCTTTCAGCTTATGCCAAAATCTATTCATGCCAAAGATAGAGTTATCAGGATACACAAGGGATTGCCAATTATTATTAATCACATCCAAAAAAGAGTCATGAAGCAAGCACATGCTTTGAAATCTAAATTGAGATGGAAGACCCCTAGATCTATTCCTAATTTTAATAAGAAGAGGGGAATGATCAGAGAGGGTCCGGCTAAGCTGCTCAATATTAGTAGGCTCAAAAGAATTAAGCCAAAAAATGATTAAATAGAATCCTATCTAACCTTTGCCATAAATGTCCTCGATGGCAAGTGAAATTATTACCAGAAAAACAAATATCATTAAGGTTGCAATCCATAATCATACCATTAAAATCCTCCATCAACTGATAGATAGGGAGAGAACCCCCTATGCGATTAGACGGGTTAGTTATAATATTAAAATCTCTACCAACAAGTCAAGGAAGATTGCAAATACTATGGAAATGTATGATTTGATCCCATAAAATCTTTCTAGTAAAATGAGAGGAGGCAGCATAAACAAAAAAAGCACAACATTGAAAATTTGAACTTTCAATATTACAATGCTAAACTTGAGCAAAATCACCAATGAAGTCTATTCTAACATAATCTTTCTATATCACATATCTTAACATATTCATTCACATCTCTGAATAATGTAGGTCAGGAGAATCCTGATTGTAAGATTTTAAAAGTAGTTCTAAAAACTCTAAAACACCCTCTAGGTTTTGAATCATAGTAATGACAAATAATTCTCTTTATTTCTTCTTATGGGGTAGACCTATTAGTGATTTGATATTTAACCTTCTTGAATAGATAAAACTCACACCAAAAAATTTTTTTGCCATCATGTACATTTTTTATTTGGTTAGAAGAAATGTTATTTGGAAAAATATCACTCATAAAGAAATTTATAATATTATCATACCTAGGTGCACTATGTTCACTCATTACTAATAGATGTTCATGTCATAAAAAGCAATTTTTTATTATTTTTACTATGCATTAAGTTTTCAAATCAAGTCTATAATAATGACCAACTACTTGAATTTATGTTCCTTTCATATCAAGTAATTCAATATCAAATTCTTGTATAAGTAGAATCCTTCTAATCAGTTTATGTCTAGCATCTTTTTTAATTCAAAATACTTCATAGCAAGATGGTTGCATGAACAAAAACTTTATTAACAACAAGTATGATTTAAATTTTTCAATGGAAAGAAAATAGCTAAAAGTTTTATTAGTAGTAGTTTTATTAATTTATTCTTCATTCAAAGCATTACAAGCATAAAAAAAGAATGAAATGTCTTTTCTTTTCTTTGTGACATTATAACTATAATAGTACAATCAGTAAAATCACACATGTATTCAAAATGCTATCTCAATTTTGTCAAATAATAGTAGGTACAATGATTAATTGTTGTTCCAATAACTTAAAAACTTCTAAGTTCACCCCTATAAAATCAAATGGTGTATCCTTCTCTATCAAACGACATAGTGTCTTAGTGATATTAAATATGTCTTTTTTCTATGAAAACATACATGGGCAAAAAAGCTTCTAACGCTTTTTACATAATTAGTTGGTGGTGAATTTTTTATAACCAAAATTTGGCTCTATTCACCTCCATCTCTCTCTAATATCTTATGCCCTCTAACAATTTCTCCAGTCGCCATAAATTGGTATTTCTCCCAGTTTAGGACTAAATTATTTTCTTCACATCTTTTTAAGACAAATGCCAAATACTCAAGGAAATTATTCAAGCAGTGCTAATCATAGTGAAATAATCTATGGATAATTTAATGTCTTTCTCAATTAAAAAACTAAAGATAGCCTTCGTGCTTTTTTAAAAGTAGAAAGATAATTATATAGATTAGAAGGGGTTTTTTTTAAAAGCAAAAGTACCAGAAAGACTTCTAAAAGTGGTCTTATGTCTATTCTTTTGTGCTATATGAATTTGATGATATCCTAAATACTTATTTATGAAGTAGTAAAATGGATATGGCCTGCCAACTTATCTAACATCATATAAATATAAGGAACGGGAAGTTGTTCCTTCATAGTTGCTTTGATTAATTTCATATAATCTATACATATTCTCCATCTAGTAACAATTATTTTTCTAATTAACTCATTATTCTTATTTTTAATAATAGTTAACCCTCTTTTCTTAGGCACAAATTGTATGGGGATTACTTTAACGCTATAAACAAAACCAATGTCTAATTGCTTAAGTATTTCGTTTTTAGATCTCATTCATAATAGGGTTTAGTATTATTTTTGCATCTACGTTTATCTAATTGTGCATCAAAATTGATGGACATATTCCTTAATGTTTATAATGGTCCAACCAAAAACTTTTCTATAGGTCCTTAAACCTGTCATCAACTTCTCTCATGATTCATCCAATCTAGAATATATGATTATAAGTAAACTTGATGCATCTCCTAAGAAGAAATACTTTATGAGTACATGTAAAGCCTTTAATGCTAAAGTAGGTGTCTCAATGATCAAAGGTTTTAATGATTTTCGTATAGATGACATATCTAAGGGGTCAAATCTCTTCTTGTATATTCTAGGTGCCACTACAAATATGAGACCACTTCTAGGATTTTCTATCCCTTTCTCAGTTAAAGCTTTCTTTATATGATATACATCCAACATCTAGTCAAAGTTTTCATTGACACACCTATCCACTAGATCTGCTTTAAATCACTAGTCATCATTATCAATTAGGAAACTATATGAAGTTAAAAATAAAAAAAAGGTAACTTTCTGGTCTTAAATTATTATAGCTTGTCCACCCTTCTTGACATATATGATGGCACTACAAGTAGCTAAGAAAGTTCTCCCTACAATGATTAGGATCTCTTTATCTTCCTCTATATCCAATACAATGAAATCAACTGAAAAAAGGAATTTGAAATCTTTACCAATACATACTCTATGACCACCCCCCAAACTACCCCCCCCCCACCCCCCCAAACTACCCCCCCCCCCACCGCAGATAAATCAAAGATCTATTAGAAACTTAAAGTGTCACAATAGTAGTTTTAAACTCTCTTAGATCTAATCTCTTTAAAATGTATAACGACATATGGTTTATGTTAGCTCCCAAGTTATATCGTGCTATTCTAAAAATATCTCCCTTATAATGCAAGGAGTTGTAAAACTACTAGGATATTTTTAAGTTTAGTGGAGTTTTTTTAGATAAAATCACTATATTTGTCAATCTATGCCACAATCTTAGAAACATCCAATTTTCTAGTCTTGCTTAAAATATCTTTCATGAATGTCACATAGCTAGGCATCTATTCGACAACTTTAACAAAGTGAATATAATGGTGTGCTTCTTAAAAATCTCTTAAACCCTAAAATCACTTATCCAAATTTCTCTTTTAAATTAGCTAGGGAAAAGGAGGTTGTGGTCTCTCTATAACCTTCCTAATATGTTATTTACTTCTAAGTTATTATCAGGTTGCTTAATAAGTTAGTTGGGTTTAGCTTTTTGGTCCTCAATATGTTCTTCCACTCTAACCATTTCTTCTAATTCTTTTCCACTTCACAACTTAACTACTTTACATTACTCCTTACCCTTATACATTGAGTTCACTTCATTTTTCATAAGCAATGTTCCTCGGGGCTTATATTGTAATGAGTTAGTATTTTTAATTTAAATACATGCGAAAAAATATTGTAATGAGTTAGTCAATTACCCTAATTGAATTTTAATATTTCTTATTATGGCAGCATGGCTATATAATTAGGTTCCAAATTGCAACTAAGGCCTCTAAGGAGGGCTTTTTATATTTATATTGATTTTTTTTTTTAACATTAAGGCCAATTAAGGCAAACTCATACACACAACACATACACAAAGACTTGAACCCAAGACCTCCTAGTTGGAAGCCTAAGCTCTCAACCAACAGGTCAAGGTGAGTTGTGTAAAATATATTATTTATATTAAACCCTAGAGGATTGGTGGTTTTAGGGTTATTTGTTGAGTATTCAAGTTTCCTATAGGGTTATGTTAGTTTCTAGTTTAATAATTTTTCCTTATATGTTGATTATTATTCTAGTTAAAATTAGTATAAATTTCTCAATATGTATTATAAAATTAGAATAAGGATTATTCTACCTAATGTTGACCTTTTTTAGAGATTCTACACTAAAAGAGTGAGGCTTACCTACTTGTACATACACATTCTCTTCTACACTTATATGTGTTCCCCGATTGGAATGATACTTGGATTATCTAATTTCTATGAAATTGCTGCTACTTATAAAATTAAGATTGATAAGACATCATAGTTATATACACTAGGTACCTTCTTAAAATTGTTCCTACTTCGGGCCATTCAAAATTATTTGTATCCATTTATTTAAATAATTCATAAGCATCATCTAAATGTTAAAAAATAAAAAATCCTAGTACTATAGCATCAACAATATACCTTAATAAGCCTACAAACAGGTTATAGAATGTCTAAATAGTTAGCCAATCAAATAAGGCACGGTGGGGATATTTCCTTAGTAACTTCTTAATTCCCTCCCAATCTTCATAAATTAATCACTATCTAACTGGGTGAAAGATGTGATGTGGATCCCAAATTTGGCAGTCTTGGAAGGAGGAATATCTTTTGCTAATATTTTTTGTGCTAATTCATTTGTAGTAATTGAGCCTTGGAGTAAAGACTTTCACTATAACATAGCATTACCTTTAAGATAAGAAGGGAATAATTAAAGTTTAATGTCATTATTGAATGTTCTATTATACTTGAAAGTTACACATATATCTAAAAACTATCTATTTGTAGGTTATGGTTCTCCATATGGGATCCCCTAAATTAAGAGTTTTGTGCCATTTGTATGATGGTACATTTAAGCTCAAAATTTTCGGCTTGAATGATGAGTCTACAAAAGCTTAAGTTAATTCCAACTACTATTGGATTAGCATAATCTCTAAGTGGTTTGGGTTGATCTTCTTTATTGAGTTGATTCTCCCTATTTTCTAATTATTATTTTTCATATTTTCTAGATTATTATATTTTTCAATTTTTGGGCCAAATGGATCTTCAAATAAATGGTCTCTACTAGGCATATAATAGTTAATGCAAATAGAAAGAAAAATCCACAAAATGAATCAAATTATAACAAAGTGGAAAATAATTTAACAACTACTAATAAGTTTTTTTTTTTTTTTTTGAAGAAATGCAATTGCATTAAAAAGAAGAAACAACCTAATACAATCTAGAAAGCAAAAGCAAACCCTTTAAAACTACAATAATGGATATGTGATTCACTAAGTTCCATTTTAGATCCATTGGGGTGATGGGGATACCAAGTATTAAAACAACCTAAAAGGTTGGTTAGTATCCCAGCTTTTCCAAAAGATGGAAAATAAAACCTAGTAAAAATCTCATATTTCATCATAATGGTTTAAAAAGGTCCAAGAAACCTAACATCAAAACAAGCAAAAGATAACAAGTTTCAAGAAAAAGAAAAACAACTACTAAACCAACTATCCAATCATCAACCAAAACCCCATCAATCTTAGGGTCCAACAAGCTCCAATCAATAGAAGAATTCTCTGATGTTGCATCAACACAACAGACAACATCCACCAAGAATGAACCAATCATGAACGAAAAAGTAAAAACACTAGCTATCTCCTCAATAGTTCAAGAATCAGCCTCTTCACAAGCAAAGTCATACAGACTGAAAATCACCACTATATCCATCATACCGGCAGGAACAATACCAGTAATATTCCAACAAGCAATCACAACCAGGATTGCCTCAAAACTTTCACCAAAAACACTCAAGAAATCAAACGTCGAATTGGACTTGAACAAAGTCCTCATAAAATAACCTTCAAAATTCCAATCATTTAGGATAACCGAAATTGTCTCTGCCAAGAACGGCAAACAACCAGGATCGTCTCATCTCAAGAATTGTTTTGCCAAAATCAAATTCAATTCGATCACATTCACGAAAACAAGCTGAAGGATTACCTTAGGCCTATATATATATCCACTGAACTCCAAAGATTTGCAAAAAAATAAAGATCAAAATTATTAGACAAAATCAACATGAGCAGTGAAATTTTCAGCTCTTCTCCTCTCATCCTATTTTTCTCTTCTTCAATACCGACAAAGACGCACCAATGAACTTCGTCAATCATACAAGACCGATTGAGATCAATCGATCACAAACATTCCGTCAGAACCACTCTTCTTTCTGACATTATAAGAAACTCAAGCAGATGGAGATCTGATGAATTCCAGTTCATCTTCAAATTGCCAAGATCGTAATGATCCCGCAAAATAGCCAAGAGCACCAAGATCAAACTTCGATCTTCTCCGCTCATCCTTCTATTCTTTCCATCAAGAACAATGGAGAAACACCAAGGACCTCCGTCGGCCGTACACGGCCGACGGAGGACCACCGATCGCCGATGTTCCGTCAAAACAGCTCCGCTCATTCCCTTCGCTCGCTATTCTTCAATGAACTACTAATAAGTTTATAACAACTAATTTGAAATAGAATTTTACAGTTATTACAATAATACAAACAAAAGTAATATTAATCAATGATCATAAAATTAATATTAACTTAGGATAAGGAGCCAATTCCTTGGTAATGGTACCCAAACCTTAATCAACAAATATGATGGTATGTAAGAGCACATACCATTTGAAGTAATAAAGTGATAAGAACATTTCATTCCCTTTAGTAATCAATTGCATTCCATACATGTTAAGTACTAATTTTTTTAGATCACCTAATTTGTCTTAAAAGTTGAATAAATTTTTTTTACAAACGAAGAAAAAGTAAAACCATAATGCTTTCTAAGGATTTCCTAATTTTATCACAAACCTAAATTTATGTGTGATGTGTAGTTATGTGCATATAGATTTTGGTCTATAAATATAAATCCCCATCTTTGTCAAACTAATTAAATTCTAATGAAGTTATGAATAAAGGTACTCTATGTTAATTACTTACTTCAGTGCATGCACCATATCTCTTTAATGATTCCAAAACCTTGAAAATTATTATGACTATGTTTTCAAGATTCTATTCAAATTTATCTAATTTTTCCACTATGTCTCTGCTAAGGATATAGATCATACTAAATTTTAAGTTTGATAATTGCCAAGATGTAACTAAATGAAGATAGATGAAACATAAAATAATTACTTACAATTTAAGAGCATAGACTAAATTTATATTACTCACAACAACAACATAAAATAAAAAATTCAAAATAATAAATTAGCCACTAAGTTGCATATTCAACAAAATAAAATACAACATTTTCAATTCAAATCAAAACAAAAGAATACAAAGTTGAAAATATCAAACATGGGAAATCACTGAATACGAGCTTACTCTCCTCTAAGAGTTTGCTTATGGTCCTTCTTTCAACAGACAATACACTTACAAACACACTAACACACTAAAAGAATGTAGAAAAAAAGAAGTAAGAAAAAAAGGAAGAAACCCTCTTAAACTCTCTCCAAAAGTTCACCCTCAAAGCATCTTCACTATCAAGTAAAATATCTTATTTATACTTACAAAACAAACTAAATGTTTAATCTGTGGGGCCTATAGCATTGTTGTGCTACACTAGTAGCACTACGGAGCTCTTAGTGAATCACAACTTCTCTATGGAATATATCAACTAACTCCCACACCACCACAACATTTACTTGATTAATGCTGTAGAATTAATCCTAGTAATTCAACACTACAACATTGTGAAATTGAGTACTATGGTGCCAAGCTCTCTATTTTGAACCTTTAATTTAACACCTTTAGAGTATTGCAACATTATGAGTTCTAGCATTACGACACTTGATTTGAGCACTACAACACAACCTTCTCTATCTTTAACACTAAAATTTCCTCTTTTATGGCACTGTGCTCTTTATGTGACTTGATATTGCTTCTAAAGCTCTGAGTTGTATAACATTAAGGCACTACACTAAAATTCTCTTTTGTTCGCCTCCATTTGAAGAATTTTTGGCATAAAATAATGACTTAAGTAACTTTTCACAAAAAAGTACAATTCAAACACTATTTATTTTCTAGCTTAACAATGGGTATATTTTTTCTTAATGTTTTTTCCGTGTAACTTAAATTAGGTCATTTTGATTAAGCTCTAATATAATGATAGAAAGATTTTTAAAGAGAGAGAATTATATTGTTTTTAGAATATGTTTTTAAACTATATTATATCCATGATTGAATATAGCTTGAATATCTATTTGACCTTATTTTAATCATTTTCAATCATGGTTTCAACCTTATTCAAATCATCTTCAATAATGTTTTAAACCCTGATAAAATATAATTTAAAAATGTATTTAAGCTTATTTAAATCTATTTCACTCTTGGTTTGAGATTTATTCAAATCATGTTTGAATATGGTTAAGGTTTGAACATGGCTCAAATATGATTCAAACCTTATTCAAACACAAGTTTTAACAAAGGTGAATCTATATGTTGACTAATTATTTACTAAAGACAAATAAAGTATCAACATTAATGTATGGAATGGAGGAGAATGAAATGAAGATAGCCAGATTGATTAGACATTTTCCATGAAAGAGAGCAAATGATTGATGGTAAAAAGAAGTATTTTCCTTAAAGATCTCATAGATCTAATATAAAAGTGGTAAAGATTCATAAGAAATACTTTAGTTTGAAATTAGAGATAATACACTATTGTCATCATTTTTGTCTTAGATTAGAAATAGGCTAAATCAAAGCTTCACTCTTGGTTTTTACTTCCTTGAACTCCACTTCATTGCTTAAATATAGTTCTCCATTATGTTCTAGCATATTAAACCCTAAAAAATTCATTTGATAATCACCTTTCATGACCATTTGATCAGCCACTCAATCACTGACAAACACCCAATGGTTGTGAATGATTTGGGTATTTTAAATCCAAAACTCTACAATCAATGATAAACTTCAATCCAACATCAAATCTAAATCCAAAATAAGCTTTAAATTCTAAACCCTAAAATTTAGTGTTCAAACCAAAACCATAAAGAATTTGAACTTTTTTCAATTTTAGGGGAATTTTTAACAGATTCAAAACCCTTGATAAAGGCTTTGGAATGGTGTTTGATCATTTGCATATTGACTAGGCTTATCCTTTGAGTCTACTTAACCATTTTCATGTCTCCACGACCTTGAAAACCTTAAAACTTAAAGCACATTCCAAGCATACAAAACTTTTAAATATTTATATCTTATCCCACTAGGCATGCCATCTTGTTAAAAATCACCTTGAAAGCCTTTATAAACTCATTGAACAATATTGTAATCATCACTATATTGATTTGAACTCATTTGAGTCCATGATTGACCATAATTGACTTGGCTTGACCTAGTTTGACATGTGGACCCCTTTTAAATATAAACCATTCATATGCATAAATAATATCGAATTGCCCAATCCAAGACATTGATTCTTATCCTAGGAATTGAGCAATAATTCGTGATCATGCATAGATCATATTTAACCCTTGAATGGGCTAAGTTGACAATTGGTGACTTTGACCATTAATGGGCCCTTTAACCTTAAACCCCAAATCATACATAAAAGCTTAAGAAAACCCTACCAATGGATCTAAATATTTTCAAACCTTAAATCAAACATGGCTAAACCTAATTAAACTTTTCATGGACCATGGTTGACAAAAATCCTTTAAACCTTAAAATGACCATATATGAATAATTGAATAAACTCTTTATGGCCCAATTGTGCCATGAACTAAGTCTATTTTTAATAAAGTCTTAATATCATTTGGAGTGAATTGGACCTAATACCAAGCCTTGGTCAAGCTTGGTTGACCAAGCCAACTTAGGTTTACTAAATCTACCCTTAAGCCATTAAATAAGCATTTCATACTTGTAGACCATTCCATGAAATAAAACCTTATCACATAAGTTCAAAATGTCATTTGGTATTGGTTGGACCCAACCCCAACCCCTAGTCAACTCTAGTTGACCAAATCAGCCACGGTTGATAAAACAAAACCTAAACCATCTAAATTCTAAATCCAATAGTCTAGACAAAACTTGGGCACCTAAACCCTATGAAACTATATCCATTGGGTCTCCAACCCTAGATGAATTAACCCTGGGGTCACGTTTGGTTAACCATATTGCTTGACCCAAGTTATCAAAAGAGGTTCAACATGAGCCATGTTTAAACTTATATTAAATTGGCCCAAGACTTGCAGTAGGTAACCTATGATCCTATGCATATACCAAGGTTAGCCTAGCTCATGGCCTAACCTAGGTCAGCTAATTAGGCTAACCCAAACCCATAAGTTCCCTAAATTAGTGAACAATGTTCACATATATGTCAACTAAGGGACAAACAATACATGCATCATTCATAACAACCTTTCAAACATATAACCAAATCATCTTAGACCAAGTGGTAGTCGGAAGTGGCCAAAAAATTCAAGAATTGCCACCCAATCACTTAGGTTCACCACTAACATCCTAGCCATGTGCCCACATGGGCTCCGACCTTCCAAAATGGTCCTTGGTCTCCTTTTGGCCCATCCCTAACTAATATTGATTTTGGGCATGACCTCGGCTAGCTATAATTATTGCCTAAGGACTCATTAATCACACTATAAATACTTCAAAATTTTATACAAAATGGTTCCTATTTTTTGAGTAAAAACACTCCATAAATATTTACCTTTTATTCCTTAGCTTCCTGGTCTATTCACTAGTGGTTTCCTATAATTCTAGCATTCTCCAGCAAATTTGAACTGGTGAAAACTCCATTCCATATCAAATGTATCTCCTTCCTTATAACCTGAAGAAGGTTTTTTCCTTAAAGTCAAATGAGCTCGCCCTAATCAAGCTCAATAAAATTCAATCTTTTTATGATGTTAGAACATAAATGAGATAAAAGTTTTCATAGGTGCTACTCAAGTGTGAAGAGAATGCTCAATCTAGCTTGATCTAACTATTGGATTGAATTTTCAAAATCAGATAAGCTATGGATTTGATTTCATACAATTTGGTGAACTATTGGTCCTGGATCAAATCGATCTTTATCTGCCTCTTATATTTACTGTTGGAGGTTGAAGATGAAATTAGAGCCATTCATTTTAATACACAGCACTTTTATTGAACCGATTTCTATGCTTTGATCATGTGATTTCATGCTTTTGTTTTAGAGCCATTTGATCTTATATCAAAGAATCACTAAAGAAAGAGTGGATTCACTATCCTTCCAATGATTGTCTTCCCAATCAGATGGTGCCATGTGTTAAAGTGTTCATAGCCATCCACTGATTGTGTAATTCCTTAAATAAATTAGGGATAAATCATATAAATATTAAAAATTCGTAACTCGTAACAAACTTTTTTAAATTGAGCGATTTAGGTCTCTATGGATTTGTCTTGAGGATTACTTTAAAATCCATATGGTTTAAAAACCAAATTTATAATATATTAAAAGTAATTACATAAATACTCTCTTGCATATTTATGGAATTTTTCATTAAATACAATTAATCTTGGGTTCAAATTTAAATGGAATATTTTTGGGGATGTCTTTGAAATGTCCAAAATTTCCATGAACATTTGAATCATCTAAGGACTTTAAATGAGCAATTTAGTTTATATGATAATGATTTGACCAATATTTAAAATTGCACTAAACAGAAATCCATAAATCAATAGGGTTTGATTGATTGTTCTTGATAATGTATTGTATAAGGGTTAAAATGCCACTTATTTTAACTTAATCAAGATATTCTTAGAGCCAGAAATTTAATTTCCTAGTATACAAATGTGTTTACCTTTGTAATCAATTTCAAATCCTAGAAAGACCTTGATGGATTCAAACTTATTGAGTTTTAACCTTGGGTTTTAATTAACCTATGTTTTAAATATCAAGTGATTAATAGTTTATTTGGTTAGTCAATTAGTAAACCCTTTTAAAAAATAAAAAAAAAAGAAAAAAAAAGAATTTTTAATAAATAATTAAAAAATCAAAATAAATTAGAATAAAATTAAGCGAACTTCAATCAATCATAAATTTAATATAATTTTAATGAAAAATAAAAGGTCCATTAGAAACTTAAAAAATCAAAATTGTTTTAAAATAAAAGAAACCAATAAATAAATAAGTAAAATAATTAAAAATATAAATAAATTCTAAAATGTTCTTAAAACTCTTATAATCATCTTTAGAGGTCATTCCTGACCTATGGTGATGATTTAAAGTTGTTTGGAATTGATTTGGATCAAATATCAAAGTAGCCTAATTACTTGAATTTTTTTTATATATAAACAAAATAGAAACTATATTTCCTTTAACTCTAAATGAAATATGTAATTTATTAATAATCAAAAACCTCTAAAATCTTAAATAAAAATAAAAGTCAAAGTTTGGTCCAACCTAATTATAAAACAACTATAACAACATCATCAAGCCTTTGTCCCACTATGTGGTGTCAGCTACATGAATCCATTTTCTCCATTGTGTCTTGTTAAAAGTCAAATTATTATTTAAATCTAATAAGAAAATATCATTTCTAATATTCTCTAACCAAGTCTTTTTAGGTCTACCTCTACCTTTCTTAACACAAGTCAAATTTAATACTCTACTTTCCTAAATCGAGTCATCAGATGGCTGCCATTTTGAGTGACCAAACCATCTAAGGCGACTCTCTCTAATCTTATCTTCCACTAGACCTACTCCAACCTTTCATGAATATGCTTGTTTCGTATCATATCTCTAAGAGTAAAACCAATTCTCATCTCTATAACACTTAACTCAGTATTATGCTTCTCTTTTAATGGCGAACATTCAGCACCATAAAGAATTATAGGTCTCACCACCATCTTATATAACTTTTCCTTAAGTTTGAGGGGGCCTTTTCTATCAAACAATAAGCCTGATGCATTCCTCCACTTTAACTATCCAACTTGAATTCTAATAATAATATCCCTATCTATTTCAGTATCACTCTTAATAATAGATCCAAGGTATCTAAATTTTGTACTCTTATGAATGAGTTGATCGCCCTAAGTCATAATCCCCTCACTAGGTCTATTGCTACTAAAATTACACTCAATATATTAAATTTTAGATCTACTCAAATGAAAACCTTTAGACTCTAAGGTTGACCTCTATAATTCAAGTTTACCTTCAACTCCCTCTCTAGTCTTATCAACAAGAAGAAAATCATCAGCAAAAAGCATACACCAAGGTATATCCTCTTACAAATGTCTAGTAAGAACAATCATGACTAAAGCAAAAAGATATCATCTTAAGGTTGATTCTTTATGCAATCTCACCGAAATAGGAAATTAAATTGTTAAACCACCTTGTTTTTTAAAACAAGTAATAACTCCTACATACATATCTTTAATTATTTGAATATAAGCATTATTAACTTCTTTATTTTAAAAAATTCTCCATAGAACTTCTGTTGGAACTTTATCATATGCTTTCTCTAAATTTATAAAATCATATGTAGATCCTCCTTATTCTTTCTATATTTCTCCATCAAACCTATCACTAAATGAATGGCCTCCATAGTAGCCTAACTGTCAGGAATCCAAATTGATTTTGTGGAACATTATTACCACGACGAAACCTACACTCCCACAATTTTATAGTATGACACATTAACTTAATTCCTTTATAATTCGCACAATTATTTGCATCACTTTTTTTTCCTAAAAATAAGAATTAACACACTCATTCTCTACTTATATGACATATTTTTAGTCTTCAAAATGGTATTAAAAGTTTAGTAAGCCATGAAATTCCTTCATCTCCTAAGAATTTCCACTCCTCTATTGGAATATCATCAGGTCCAACAACTTTTCTACACTTCATTTTCTTTAAAGCCTCTCTAAATTCATTTTACTAAATAACGATAAAAACAAAAATCTTTATTTTCATTTAGGGTGCTAAGGTCACTAAAAACAATTGTATTTTCACATTCTTCTTTAAAAAGTTTAGCAAAATATCTCATCCATCTTTATTAATATCATATTTTAAGAAAAGTACTTTTTGATCTTCATCCTTAATACACTTCTCTTGAACTAAATCCTTACTACTCCTATATCTTTATTTGACTAGCTTATAAATATATATTTCTCCCTCCTTAGTATCTAATCAATTTTATAATCATTAAAAGCTAAGATCTTTGCATCAAATATTAGTTTCTTAGATTCCTTACATGACTCTTTATATCTTTACAAATTATCAGAATTTTTATATCTAAACTAATTTTTATAACAAAACTTCTTATTTTTCATCTTTTCTTGCACATTTGGATTACACCACCAACTATTTTTACTATTAGGATCTTTTCCCTTTGATACTCCAAGCACATCTTTTGCAATATTCTTAATTTCATTAGCCATCTTTTTCCACATAACATTAGCATTTTCATGCACCGACAAAATCTTAAGATTTAAATTCTTAATCTAAAAAATATGTTTGTTAATATTCTTTAAAGTAAAAGTTGTTAGGATTGTTAAGCCCTTATGAACCAGTCCCGAGGCTTACCAAGAGCGAGGGGTTGTGAATTAGATATTTAAAACTTCTTTAACAAAAAGAAAATCTTTTTATATATTGCAGTAGAAATAAATTAAATCAATAGTAAAAAGATTAATCAGAGATTTCACCCAAGAAGTTAATTATAGTAAAAATAAAGTGCAAAAAATAATCAGAAAGAACACACCACATTTATAGTGGTTCGGTCAAACTTGACCTACATCTACTCCTCGGAGGCACCCTCCGAGTATTGCACTAAACCTTTAGTGACTCTCCTTTATCCCCCATAGCTAGGCAAAGAATCACTTATAAAATCACTTTCATATTCTCCGATGTGGCGGAGTAGCCGGGTCCTTTGACACCAAAGAGATCTTCTTCTTCCCAAAACTTCCTACAAGAGAAATCTTGAATCTGGTGGTACTAAGGTCCAAGCTTGTCAGAGCTACTGTGTGAAATCTCCTCCACACTTCTATAAAACCCCCTCCAATGATCTTCTCCCTCTAAAATTTCCCCTTTTTTCTCTCTCCCTTTTAAGTTATCTCTTTAAGTTTTCTCCAAAAGGATGAAGACATAATGGCTGTCAAAGACACTTGTCAAGTATCTTGATAAAACCTAAATAGAGGGCTTTAAAAAATGCTAAAAAACAATCTTGGTAGGAAAGATCATCTATGACGATCATAGGATTATCCCGTACGATGTGATTAAAAAGAGGGCTTCAAAAAATCCTAAAAACTCAATTTTGGTGCCAAATATCAATATGGAAGATCGAAGGATTATCCAGTATGATAGGTAGAATTTGACCTGATAGTCCTGGATAATATTAGGTTAGTCTTGGATGATTAGTTCTAGTTTATACAGATTGTCCAAGGTAATATTATGGATTGTCCGGGATGATTAGAAGAAAAATTATGGTATTTTATCTTGGATGATTTAGGAAAATCAAATATGTCGATAAACATCATCTAGTATGATATACAGATCATTCAGGATGATCTGATTGAATAATTTAACCATAATTAGTCCCCAAATCTTATGATCAATTTAGGACCAATTAGTATTGATCGTCTAGGATGATATAAATTATCCAGGATGATTAGAATAAAAATTGAATCTTAAATCCTTGCCTAAACTATTATTTGTAACTATTTTCCAAGATCATAAAGGATCGTCCTGGACGATCAAAATTATCCAGTATGATTAGTTCAATGAGTTGATCATCCTAGATGATAGAAATTGTCCAATATAATTAGTTCAAAACTTGAAATTGTGATTTTGACTAGATCTTACTCCCCTGATTATGTATGAACACTAACACCAATCTAGAAAACACTTTTATAGGATTTGGCTCAAGACATAAAATCACATCAATGAATATTACACTCTTTACAGCATAATCTTATTCTACTTAGTCTTGAGCTCTGATTCATTGTTGGATGGTGCATGGTATTCTTGAAATATTAGTATACACCTAAACAAGTATAGAATGAAAAATACTATGAGACATAAAGATGTTTTTTATCATAAAAAAATATAAACTAGTGAGCTTGAGTTTTAATAATCTCCCTCTTTTTAATGATGACAAATAATACTGGTAAATTTGCAAACTAAAAATATTTTTTTCTAATCTCCCCCTCACTAAGATAAAAATTTAAAAATAGGGGAGAATAAATCTTTCTTTCTTTTATTTTTATTTTAAACTTAAATAAGTAAAATAAAATAAATAACTAGATAATAATAAACTAAAATAAATACAAAAAAATAATAGTAAGTTCTCCCCATTTGATATTATTAAAAAGAAGAGGAGCATAGAAAACCAAAAATCTAAAAAATTAACTAAAAAAATATCAAATAATCCCTAATCTGGTGAAGAAGATGTTTTTAGAAGAATTAGTTCAAAATTTCAAATTTTCTTGGAATGAGAAAGTTATCTCTTAATTTTATTCAAAAACTTAGTATGGAATATATTGACAATGCATAACCTAGAAAAGTTAGAAATTTAGAAATTATTAATTCAAGCTCAAATTCTTTTAAAGACTCAAAAAATTTTAAGTCAATATATAAATTAAGGAATACATTAGAAAAGGAAACACTAATATTTCAAAACTCTCATGAAATATATCTAATAGAAGATTAATACAAAAAATGGTTAATCTAGAATCATGATTTTCAAACTCAAGTATGAAAAATATCAATAGAAATAAGGGTTTTCTTAAGATTTAAGAAATACAAGAAAGGTAAGCTTACTTTTTATGGACTCATTTTGGTGCACTTAATGCATCTTTTGATTTTTAAAACACTTTGTGTATCTTTCCATATTTAGCATCATTGTGCATCTTTTGATTTTTAATATACTTTGTGTATCTTTTCATATTTGGCATAATTGCGCATCTTTTTAGCTTTGGGGTGTAATTATTGCCTCTTTTCTTTTCAATAAATATGCTAAAATTATGCAATTTTAACAACTTAAGCAAACCCATTTTAGCGACAAAAACAAACTACTGGATTAAAAAAGTAATGAGGTGGATTCAACAGCTTGCAAAAGATCCCTATTAGATAGAAAAATATAGGGAGATAAAAAAGTTCAATTTCAATTTAACAAAGATTTTGAATCAAAAGTAAAATAGCCTTTTTAAATAACGAGATATAGAGAAAAAATCATGAGTTTACTTCCTTTAACTATTTTCAGAGAACTCAATCACAACTTACATAAAAATTCAAGAAAAATATGAGGTAAATTTTTCATTTTTAGAAAAAATGATTTTTAAAAAAGATTTTATTTTTTAAAGTGTATAAGAAATAAAAAGTGATTTGTGTGTGTTGATCAGAGAAAACTTCACAAAAAATGTAAAGACTAATTTTAAATTTTAATGTAACAAACAAAACTATGAAGAAAAAAAAATTAAAGAAAACATAGAAAATAAACAAAAATGCAATGAACAAAACATGCATACACAAAACAAATAAACAAACAAACAAAGCTTTAAACATCATCTTGCTCTTGATCTGATGATTTAGAAGCTAGGCCTGCCTAGGAGATTTTTTGTTTTTCATTATTTTTCCCCTTGTAAAATTTGCTTGGCTTTACTCTTTTTCTTTGCAGGATGAGTTTTCAAATTAAGGCACTGATTTTTCATATGTCTAGGTTTCCAACATCCAAAGTAAATAATGTTAGAAGAAATCTCAATATTCTTACCATTTTTACATTTTTCCATTTTTCCACTTTTGTTGATGCTTTTGCTTGTGCTTTAGTAGGCTTTCTAATTTATTTGTTAACTCATCACTTTTATCATCTACTAAACCAATTTTCTCTGTGTCTTTAGATTTTAGTACTATCATTTCACCTGCATCTAAAAGTCTTTGACCTAAACTTTGCTCATAGGTATTGAGTGAACCAATCAAATAATCAATAGAATAATCATTCATATTTTTTATTCGGAAATAGAAATGACATTGGCATCAAACTTATCAAGTAGACAATGTAAAATTTTATTAACCTTTTTAAAGTTTGAAAATTCTTTACCTAAAGCATGTAATGATGTCATAATTTGAGTAAACCTAGTATACATATATAAAATCATCTCATAAGGTTTCATATAAAATAATTTATAACCATGCATTAAAATATTTAACTTGGATTGCTTGACTTCACTAGTACCTTCATATATAGTGTGCAATTTGTCTCAAATTTCCTTGTCATAGTGCATGTGAATATTAACATACAATATTCAGAATTTAAAGCACACAAAAAAATAGTTCAAACATTTAGTAATTAATTGAGCATTAATTTATTATACCCTACTCCATTGATTAAAAGGAATATTAATTTAAATTTTATCTATAACATATGATGATACAATAACTAAAAAGAAAAATATTTTTATATCTTACAATGAAAATGAATTAAATCAATAGAAAAAAAGATTAATCAGATATTTAACCCAACCAGTTAATCATAGTAAAAATAAAGTGCAAAAAATAATCAGAAAGATCACACTGGATTTATAGTGGTTTGGACCAACCTAACCTATGTCCACTCCTCAAAGGCACCCTCTGAGTATTATAATATACCTTTAGTGACTCTTCTTTAGCCCCCATAGCTAGGCAGAGAAGCCCTTACAAAATCACTTCCACATTCCCCAATGCGGTGAAGTAGCTGGGTCCTTTGACACTAAAAAGATCTTCTTCATCCCAAAACATCCCTCAAGATGAACCTTGAATCCGATGGTAAGGTGTAAGCTCGCTGGAGCAACCATATAAAATCCCCTCCACACTCCCTTGAAACCCCCTCTAAGAATCTTCTCCCTCTCAAACTCCACTCTTTCCTCTCTCATTTTCAAGTTCTCTCCATAATAACGAAGACACAATGGCTGCCAAAGACACTTGTCAAGTGCCTTTATAAAGCTTAAATAGAGGGCTTTGAAAAGGCCTAAAAATCAATCTTAGTGGCAAAGATCATCCAGGATAACTACATGATCTTCTCATATAATGTGCTTAAAAAGAGGGTTTCAAAAAACCCTAAAAATTTAATTTTGGTGCCAAATATTATCCTAGATGATTGAATGATCATCTAATACGATGTGCAAAATTTGATCTAATAGTCCTAGATAATATCAGGATAGTCCTGGACGATTAGTTCAAATTTATACATATAATCCAAGCTGATATTGTGGATCATCCTAGATGATTAGAAGAAAAATTATGGTATTTCATCTTGGACAATTTAGAAAAATCAAATATATCAGCAAGCATCATCCAATACAACATACAGATCATCTAGGATGATCTGATTGAATAATTTAATCTTAATTGGTCCCCTAATCACATGATCAATTTATGCATGAATAGTATTGATCATCTAGAATGATATAGATTGACTTGGATGATTAGAATAAAAATTAAATCTTAAATCTTTGCCTAAATTATCATTAGCGCTATTTTCTAAGATCATAAAGAATCATGTTAGATGATCAAAATCATCCAGTACAATTAGTTCAATGAGCTGATCATCCTGGATGATAGAAATCATCTAGTATGATTAATTCAAAACTTAAACTTCTAGTTTTGACTAGATCTTACTCCCCTGAGTGTGTATGAGCATGAACACCAATCAAGCAAATACTTTTATAGGACTTGACTCAGAAAATAAAATTACATCAACGAATATTATAAACTCTTTACTGCATAATCTTATTCAACCCAATCTTGAGCTCTGATTCTTCATTAGATGGTGCATGGTGTTCCTAAAATATTATTATACACCCTAACAAGTATAGAATGAAAAATACTATCAGACATAAATATGTTTATTATCATGAAAAATATAAACTCATGAGTTTGAGTCATAACATAAATTCCCCATCTAATCCTAGAATACTATTTTACTTTATGTTTTATTTTTTGGCCCTTTATCTTAAAGTCTAATACTAATAATCGATGTTGGGTACATAAATTTTTGCTTGGAATAACTTTATAATATTTATAATCTAAATAATCTAATTTTCTTATTAGAAAATAATTAATATGAGTTTTACTATATCCATTTTTATAAGTGATGAGAAGCTCATCTATTTTCTTAAGTAGGGTATTAACAATTAAAAAATCATAAGGTAAAGAAAAATCCAATATTGTCTTACCACCTTCATTTGTCATTAAAAACCCATGGCAACCATGAATACTTTTAAAATCATCTACCTCTCTACCAACATGTGCATTTAAATTTCCTCTAATATTATCTCTTTTATCAAGAGGTATCTTTTGTATTAATTATTTTAAGTAATTCCAAAATTTTAATTACAAACTCATATACAAACCTACTTTTGGAGCATAAACACTTATAATATTAACAAGTTTAGCATCAATAATAATCTTTAAAGCAATAATTCTATCTCTAATTCTATCAATTTTTATAACATTATCCATTTAAACTCTTTTCTATAATCAAACCTACACTATTTCTGTTACGACTCATACTCGAATACCATAGTTTAAATCCTAAACTATCAATCTCCTTAGCCTTCTCTCCAAGCCATTTTAGTTTCATAAATTCACAGAATATTTATCTTTTTATGAATCAAAATATCTATTAACTCTAATAATTTTCTTATAAGGGAATGTATGTTCCAAGTTCCTATCCTAATTTTAGTTTCATGGACTAACTTATTTGCTCACATCCATCCTTGATGTGGTAACCCTTGCCTATTTAACACTGCACCTAGGTGTAGGTGTAGTGGTCATTGCACACTTGTTGTTGTATCCAGGCCATATAGTACGTTACTTCTAGGGGACGCCATAGTATTAAAACAATTTTTTAAAGGATTTGTGTAATGATTATTCGACAAATTTTATGCTGGATGTCGGCTACCTAACGTAACCATCAACTTTTCTCATCCAAGACATGGGACCTGGCCATGGAAGTGTTAAAATAATTTTAAAAGAAATTAAATAATAATAATAAATCAATTCAATCCTAAATATTTAGAAATAAATACACTAATACTACAAGTTGAAAAAATAAATAGTTAAATTAAAATTGGTTTAAAATTCATAACTTAAAATATATCTTAAATAAAATAAATAAAATACAATTGAATAACTTAAATAAAGATGATAAAAAAAAATTAAAGGACTCTAAGCACTTGATTTGATCCCTTTGGGGGGAATCAAGTGCATTATAATTATGAACCAAGAATATTTTAAATAAGTGTTTAATTTCTTTTAGTAATAAATTGAGAAGATTCCTTATAGCCAATATCATTTAAAAACCTAAATAAAATGATGGGCTCTATGAATTAGATTTGATCCTTTAGGGGAGATCAAATTCATTTTAAATATGAGCCTAAAACTTGCTATATAATGACTCCTATCACGTGGGGGTTGTTGAGCGCCAATTTCTTTAAAACTTAAAATACATAATTCAACGCTTAAAATATATTCTTTAAAATAAATCATAAATTATAAAACACTAAAATTTAAATTAAAATAAATCTACTTTGGTGTAAAAGAAATTCAAAATTAAATTTTAGAAAATATTAAATAATAAATAACCTAGGACCTATTCAAATCACATAGCTTATTATACACACTTTAGATGGTTTGATAGGGATACTAACTCTAGCTTAGGCTAGGCCAGTGGTGTAATTTAATATGGTATAGAAACCTTGCTTTGAGAGTGTCTTGTATTTGTTTACTTACTTTTATGTACTCTTTATGCCATGATTATATTTTTTTGTTGGAGCACCTTATACACTTCTAAGTTGCATTAGATGTATTAGATTCTATACACCTGCATTTCACCTTTTATATGTTGTATATAAATTACTTTTGTACTTTCCTATAAAAATTAGAATGTACATAGGATCTGATGTAAATATAAATGAGTAGATATAAATGTAAGGTTTTAGATTCTTGTTTAGCTAGATTGAGTTATATAGTGTCAAGAGATATAAATATTAAAGATGATTTATTATGCGTATAAAGTAACAAAAGAAAATGATTCTTCTTCCTTTGAAGATCATTATCATTTGGAATATTAAAGAAGATCATAGGTCCTAAAGATAAAGACTAAAGTAATCAATCATAATTAAATATACATTATATAGGAATAATCTAAGCCTTCTATAAAGGAGGTTAGTGAACTTACATTTTAGGGGACACTAGTTTTTAGTCTATATTCAATATAAATGAATAAAAGTTTTATTTATATTAAAAATGATTGCTAAATGTTTCTTTTATCCCCCAGGATAAATTTGGCATTCCTTATGTTGTGTTTGATTATGCATGTAAATTTAATTTCTCTTTTCAAATTGATACCCGAGCATCCGTTTGCCTTTTGAGGAAAAAATGTTTAGCTATGATATTTTATTAAAGAAATATTAAAGTAATCATTTTGGGCTCATACATTAAATTTGTCCATAAGATTTTTTTGGTGACTGCATGATTAGCTTCTCTCATCATCTTTAGTGAAGACACGACATTTTTTATGTATAAACATTTGATTAAATATTTGAGTTCTTCAATTGAAAATTCAAATTTAAACTCATTTCCCTTGTCTAACATCCTTTTGACTAGGTCCAAATATAAAATTCATCAATTCTAAATTCCAATTTAAGCTCACTTCCCTAGTCCAAATTTTTTGTGGATTGGGTTCAAATATAAATGCATTCAATTCTAAATTCTACTTTAAAGTCATTTCCATAGTTTGAAGTCTTTTTATATAGGGCCCATATTTAAATCTCTCTAAATCTAAATTCTAATTCTATTCTGGTTCAAACTTGTGTTGGGGATTCAATAAATTTAGCTCAATATCGTATTCAATGAATCAAATGTCCTACTTAAAACCAATAAATACATAAGCTAATTTAGAATTTTGGTCAATTACAAAAAAATTAGGAAAGCTAATTTTCTCATTTTCTAATTATAATATCATCGATGTTAACCATGCCATATCTACTGAGGGCTCACTGATCAAGTTTATGTTCTAAATTTAACAACATCCAGTTCTCCTTTGCTAGACAATAGTTTGAAGAAGTTAAGACTGAAATCCTTATTAAATAATCAACTATTGAGATCCCTATTGGAGGTGGGTCTATAACTACTCTCATAGTTGTTAAACCTTATATGTTCTCTCACCTCACTTTCCATATGTATATAAGAAACTAGAAGGAAAAATCTTTTTCCAATCATAAATTACTAGCATTTGTTAAATTTAAGATTGGTTCTTAATCTGTGGTCAATGAATGACCAAAATTACAGATGAGGAACATGAACCTTCATCTATGGCAAAAGGCCGAGAAGGCCAAACTCTTAAAATTAAGAAGTGAATATGTTAAATGGTACAATTGAGTTAGTAATAAATAAATTACTTGACATACTTATTGAAGTTGAAATTATGGATCCTAAAATTCTTTTAATTTCCCCACCTATGTGAAAGTCACTTCCAACCCATGTCATATTTTATTGGAGAAGAGAATGTGCTTTGGATAGCAAATTTGCCTCCTCTAGCATTTTATAAATCCCTTTTCCTTCCTTCCTTATCCAAAAGGAAGAGAAAGTTTAAAATATTCTTAAATGGACTAACTTGTGACTCCATTACAAGGTATTGACAATCAAAATCTGAGTTTCTAGAATTTGTTAAAGAATTGATCTCTACCTAGGCTATACTTGAGCTACATAGAGAGAAAATCATTCCTCCACCTAATAAACATAGAGTGTAGTTTCAAGATGCATTATCTATTAAGTCAGTCATTGATAGTAATTTTAGAAGAAAACCAACAAAATTCTCTTTGTTTAAAGATAAATTTTTCTCCATCTATAATTAGAATTATAAAACTCCTACAAAATCTTTGGGTTATAGTTCTATAGCCCAAAATGGATACATTCCGATCACTTAACCTACTTTTTATCAATAAACAAATAAATCTCTTAGAGTTTCTCATCACTGGTTGGTTCATAAATCACCAAGAGTTGAGTAGCACTGCTTTGATGGTAACAAATCTTCATCCTGCTCTAACATATGGGAATTAAAACTTTTAAATTAACCGACCTTAATATAAAATGGGAATAAGGTTTGGTGACCTAAGATGGTAGCCACTTAAATTGTATTGGTTTCCACTAAAGACCATGCAACAAAGGAAAAAAAAATAGAGAAAGGTACAGCTTTGATTCATGTTATCTGGTTAAAGTATATACTCTAATCGACACACACTACAAGCAAAAAGATAGATAGAAGAGATGATGAACCATCTCAAGAAGAGTATAAACAAATTAGATGAAGAAGAAGCATTTGAAAGGGTACAAGGGAATTTCATGATGAAAAAAAATTAGGGGAAATTTGTATGGTACACACTTGAAAAGAAAATGGTAAAGGTAAAATGAATATTATATAAGCTAATTTAGTATAGAAAGATACACCAGATCTAACTAAATATTTGCTAGATCATGTAAATTCTAAAGATGAACAACTTGCTAGAATAGAAAAGAAGATGGAGTTAATGGCCACCATGGTTATTTTATAAAGTAAAGAAACTCTCTCCTCTAAAACATAAAAAGAATCTGTTCCTATAGAATCTATTTAGTGCTATAGTCAGTAGAAGAAAATAGCAAAAGAAAATAAAGATAACGTATTAAAGTTAGAGAAAGATTCTACACAATCAATAATTATAAAGCAGCTGATAGAGTAGTAAGTAAAATATGTTTTGGCACAATTCAAAAACACTTTGGCTATTATAAGGGGTAGATCACACCTAGAAGAACATGGCTTAGTTCATTATCCTAAAGGATTTATGCTACCTTTATTCAAAAAATTTTACAGTACCGAAAACCCTAAATAACCTTTAGCACACTTTATAGCCAGTTGTTGTAATGAAGGAGGCAATGAAGCACAATTATTCATGTAGTTTGTCAGCAGTTTATTTAGAGTAGCTTTTAATTAGTACATAGAGTTACCAAATTTGATAGTATTTACATTTACTGAACTATAATAATTATTTATAAAATGATTTCTTATAGCATGTCATCATGTGATTGTCAAGGATCTCGTGATAAAAAAATAGAAACTTGGTGAAAATCTTAAAGGCTACATTTTAAGATGGAGGAATCATAGTATAAAGTGTGAGCCTCAACTTTAAGAGAAGCACACTATAGAGATACTCCTTGAGAATATATATGCCCTAGCACTCTTTTTGTTAAAAGGATTTACTAAAGAAATATTTTAAAAAATGTTAAGTAAAGCATCAAATCTCTAAGAGGAATCTTCTCAGGTATTCCTATTTATAGACTAGTATATATTGGATGGCTATGGCATTCCAAGAGAGGGGGTGAATTAGAGTTTTTAAATTTTTTTAAAACAAGGAAATTAACATTATTTTAAAGCTATTTTGAAAAGAACAATAAATCACACAATTTTTATAAAAGTGATAAAGAAAAATAGATGCAAGAAATGAAAAAAGGCATAATATGTTTATGTGGTTCAGCCCAGATTCCAATCCAACCTATGTCCATGCTAGCCAACTCTGAGGCTAAAATTCACTAATCCCAGGTTTTCCTTGCAAACCTCACTTCTTTAAACCAAAGAAGTTCCTTACAACCTAAGTACTCTCCTACATGGGCGAGTACAACCCAATCTAATTATAATTTAAACTTCACTAAGCCAAACGACTTAGATCAAGAAAATGAAAAATATAATTTGATGTAAATAATATAAGCTTAAATTATCTTGCAATAAAAAGTCTAAAATATTTGAGGTAATCTTACAAATTAATTTTAATCACCTCACTACGTGCAAATGTAATATTAAAATTTCTCACTTTAAGATAAATTTATATTTTAAGAAAAATATGAATAATATTTTAAATAAAAATATTTTCCCTCTAATTTAAACTTTAACTCTTCAAATCAAAAAATGAATTAGATTTAGATGTAAATCTTTGTCACATAAAAGAAAATAAAAAAACTAGTTTTGCTAACTTTATGGATTTAAAAGATGTAACATAGAAAACTTAATATAACATTCTCAACTATTTTTTCACCAAATATTAAATATTTTCAAGAAAAAATATATGGTGAAAACTAAAAAATAGTAAGTAACGATTTAGTTAAGGAAAGAAAACTCAAGAACTCTAAGAGATATTACACGATTAAGTGCTTTGAAGCTTTCCAACCAAGAATTTGATCTCCCAAATGAAAAGAGCTCTTGGAATGAAAATCAAAGTTCTTCCTCTCAAGATTTTTCATGTAAATAAGAAAAGAAGAATAGAAGAATTGCTAGAGTTTTTTTTTTTGTTCAGCCCTTACATGAAGAGGAAAAGGGATATTTAAAGGGAAAGGGTAAGTAAAGCTAAATTTGAATAAAAATATTAATTTAATATTAATTTATCAACTAATAATATTATATTTCATCAAGAATTCATTTATATTAAATAGATAAAAGTTTCAAAAAGCTATAAAATCGATAGTTACATGAGAAAGTCAAAAGGTCTTCATATACATCCAAAATAAGGAAAAAACGGCTACCCAACAAATTATATTAAAATCAGATAATGTTTATAAATTTATTATAAATTCAAATGTAATCCCAATGAATTATATAATTTATCAATTTCAATCTATAGAATCCAAGAAATATATCGCAATAAAAATTAAACCATGTTTGCATCAAAATAAAAATATATTTAGCAAAATAAAAACTTATCTAATTTTTAAGTATTTAAGGATATATTGAATATATGTAGAATAATATGATGTAGTTTAGATAAAATTAATCATACATCAATAAATTGATATGAAACAAGTCAATTAAAAATGAATAAATAATAAAAGTTTTATCACATAAGCATATTACCTTTTATTTCCCTAATTATATATCTTTTCATGTTTGATAATAATTATGTAATCAATGAAGCTTATAAAATTTATTTAATAAAGGAATGTTATAGATTTCTATATCAAGATTAATATATAAATTATTTAAATAGATTTTTAAATTGTGACCAAATCAAACCATGCAAGTAAATATTAACGGACAACTAACATACTCATACGATAATAGAAAGGCCTTTAAGGTTTCCATCTTGGTCCATCTTAAGCTCAAAATTTGATTGAACTTGAGTTGTGCAATGTTAATTACTATGCACATCCATCAAATCATTACACCTGAAATATGTAGCACACAAAGTAGAACATCCAAGCATATGCTTGTTATCTTCAAAATATCTAAAATAGGTCATGAGGTAGATAATATCAACAATCTCCCCCCTTTTTGACGATGACAAACTTATGTTGGGTATAGCTATAACAAAGGTGCAAATTATCCTTTTATCATAACTTTTAAGCATTAAAAAAATATACATGATAAATGAGAATTATTTTTGAATGCTAATTTGCTAAAATAAATAATTCTCCCCCTAAATATATGCATGTAAAATGAATTATTTCCAACATATATAACTCTTATCTCCCTCTGACAACATCAAAAAGAATAATTAAAAATATAAAAGAATTTTAAATATTCGAATTTAACATCCCAAACATACTTCTTAAAATGCAAAATCTCTCTTCAACTAAAGGTTTTGTAAATATATCAGCTATTTGAGAATCTGTGTTTATAAAATCTATATTCACATCACCTTTATTAACACGATCTCTAATAAAATGGTTTCTAATCTCTATGTGTTTAGTTCATGAATATTGCATAGGATTTTTTGTTAAACTTATAACACTTGTATTGTCACATTTAATTGGAATATTTTTAAGCTTAATTTAAAAATATTCTAATTGTTACTTTAGCCATAAAATTTGAGCAACACAACTACCTATGACTATGTACTCAGCTTCAGCAGTGGATAAAGCGACTGGATTTTGTTTCTAGAAGACCAAGAAATAAGTGATAATCTTAAAAATTAACATGTTCCAGATGTACTTTTGCTATCAACCTTACAACCAACATAATCTGCATCAGAATAAGCAACTAAATTACATGATAGTAAATTTTTGGGATACCATAAGCCTAACTTATGAGTTCCAATGAAATAGCAAAATATTTGCCTACTATTGTAATGTGAAATTCCTTAGGATTAGCTTGAAATCTTGCACATAAACATACAACAAATTTAATATCAGGCCGACTAGCATTAAGATACAAAAGTGAACCTATCATACTCATATAAAGCTTTTGATCTATTAGTTTTCCAGATTCATCTAAATCAAATCTAGTTGATGGCCTTATAGGAGTTTTACTTAATTTGAATCTCTTCATATCAAACTTTTCTAACAATTCATTTATGTACTTGATTTGATGTATGAATGTGCCAGACTCTAGTTGTTTTACTTGAAGTCCTAAGAAAAAGGTGAGTTCTCCTATCATACTCATTTCAAATTCCTTTAACAATAATGAGGAAAGCATATGACATAAAATTTCATTTGTACTTCCAAATAATATATCATCAACATAAATTTGTATAATGATTAAATCATCTTCAATATTTTTGATAAAAAGATTTGTATCTGTCTTACCTTTCTAAAATTATATTCAATTAAAAATTTACTTAACCTATCATAACAAGCACGTGGATCCTATTTTAAACCATATAATGTATTCTTTAATTTATATACATGATTAGGAAAATTATTTCTTTTAAAACATGGTGGTTGTTCTTTACAAACATCTTGAATAATATACCCATTCAAAAATGCATTTTTGACATCCATTTGAAAAAAGTTTAAAGTCCTTAAAACAACCAAAGGCAAGGAGTATTCTGATGGCTTCTAGTCTTGCTACGGGTGCAAAAGATTCTTCAAAGTCTATTCCTTCTATTTGTGTGTACCCTTATGCAACTAATCCAGCTTTATTTCTAATAATACTTCCTGAGTCATCTTGCTTATTTTTACAAACCCAATTAGTTCCAATTATATTTTGATTATAAGGTCTTGTGACTAACTCCCAAACATTATTTCATATAAATTGGTTAAGTTCTTCTTCTATAGAAATTATCCAAAAATTATCTTATAAAGCTTAATCTATACTTTTAGGTTCAATTTCTCATAGAAATGCATAATGTTCTACCTTATCCCTAAGGTTTCTCCTAGTCTTAACACCTTGAGACGGATCACCAAGGATTAATTCATTTGGATGATTTCTATTATATCTCCATTGTTTTAAGAAATGAATCATCCTATTTTTCTTCCAAATTTATTTTCTTTATATTTTCAAAATCATCATAATTCAAATCATTTCTTATTAAATCTATAGGGTTTTCATTAAAAATTACATGAACAGATTTTTCAATAATTAATTTTCTCCAATTAAAAACTCTGAATCATTTTTTAAAAATTGAATATCATAAGATTATACAATCTTCAGATGTACTATCAAATTTTCCTTAAGGATCTTTATCATTATTTAAAATAGAACACTTACATACAAAAACATGTAAATGACTAATCTTAGGTTCCTTTTCAAAAAATATTTCATAAGGGGTATTTTTAAGAATAGGTCTTGAATAAACTCTATTTGTAACATAATATATAGTGTTTATTGCTTCTGCCCAAAATTACTTTTGAAGTTTATATTCATTTAACATTGATCTTGCTAATTCTATAAAAGTATGAATCTTTCTTTCAACTACACAATTTTGTTGAGGAGTCCTAGGAGCTGAAAAATTATGTCTAATTCCATTTTCATCACAATAATTTTTAAATGATTTATTTTCAAATTCTCCACCATGATCTGCTTGATTTCTATGAATCAAATAACATTGTTCTCTTTGAATATACATAACAAATATTCTAAAATCATCAAATGCATTATTTTTATTAGCTAAGAAAAATACCCAAATGTATCTTGAATAATCATCTACAATAAAAGATCCATAATTTTTACAACCTAAACTAGTTGTGTTAATTGGCCCGAATAAGTCAATGTGTAATAAGTCTAAAGGTTTACTTATAGAAACTATATTTCTACTCTTGAATGAACTTTTCATATGTTTACCATGAATGCATGCATGACATATAGAATCAAAATGAAAATTAATTTTTGATAAACCAACAATAAAATCAAGTTTAGAAATTTTATTTAAAGTGTGGATATTGGCATGACATAGCCTTCTATGCCATAACCAAGCATCATCATTCTTAGATTTCATGCAAAATAAAATAAAATAAATTAACATCATTTGCATTCTCTGATTCAATTAAATAAATATTTTTATGTCTATTTCCTATAAGCAATTTAGTTTCATTATTTCTAATACTGCAATGTGATGCATAAAAGGAAATATTTAAACCATTATCACATAATTGACAAATTGGTAATAAGTTATGTTTTAAACCAAAAATAAATAAGACTTTTTCTACAGTAATAAAGTTATTACATATGGATCCAATGCCAATAATCTTTCTCTTTTTATTATCTCCATATGTGACATATCCTCCATCACTTGGTTCTAATGTAGAGAATTTTGCTTTATCGCCAGTTATATGTCTTAAACATCCACTTTCCTAGTACCACATGCCTTCATTGATTTTACTTTGAAGGCATTTATGTAAAAGAAAATCAAATGTTAAATTTGGAACCAAAATATTTTTGGGTCCACATTCTAAATGAGTTATATGATATCTATTATGAATGGTATAATGAAGTGCTTGTATTTTTTGGAACCCATACAAAAGATGATTGTTTTTCATTCCATAATTTATGAGCATAGCAATCAAATGAGATATGCCCTTTTTTTGTACAATAATTATACTAAATATTAGTGTTTGCATATGGCTTTGCATGATGTCAATTTGACATATAAGAAGAATTTTTATTTGATGTTGTACTTAATGGGACTTTATAATGAACTTATGATTTTTTGTTCAAATCTAATCTTGCTTTTAATCAAATATTTTCTCTTTCAAATTTACAAATAAGTAAAGAATGATCTAGTAAAGAATTATTTATAATTTTTAAATCATCACATTCATTTTCTAAATAATTAAAACACAAATTTAAAATTTTATGCTCTTTTTCTAAAATATTATATTTTCTTTTTAAAATTTTTATATTCATTAACTTATTCATTAAAAGAATCATCTAATTCTTCATAAGATATATAATTACTTACATCTTGAGAATCACAATTCGATTCTCCTTCAACCATAAGGAAAATGTTCACCTCTTTATATGGTGAACTTGATTCATCTGAATCTAGGTTAGCCCATAAAGTCTTCTTCTTCTTCTTTAAATGCTTCTTTTCTTTCTTGCCAATTTTTCTCTCTGCATCCATCTCTTTCTTCTTTGATTCAATAAGATATGGATAATCTCCTCTTATATGTCCAAGCTTCTTACAATGTTAATAAATAATCCATTCTCCTGTAGGAAATTTCTTAGTTTGAAATTTATAATTTTTAGATTTCTTATACCTTTGATTTTTCTTCCTTAGTAAGCTTCCAAGTCTTCATGAAAGCATAACCACCTCATCGCTATCTTCATTAGAGCTTGATGAACTAGGTTCCTCTTTATCATCAACCTGTAAGATAATAGTTTTACCTTTCTCTTTCTCTTTCTTAGAAGGGCTATCCAATTTATCCCTTTGATCTATAATTTGTTCATGTGCTATTAAAGAACCCAAAAGCTGATCAAGTGGATAAGTAGATAAATCTTTAGCCTCACTAATTATAGTTACTTTAGCATCCCAATCTTTGGGAAGGCATCTAAGTATTTTATAGACTAAGTCTTGATTCTTATATATTCTTTCAAGAGAATATAATGTATTAATTATTTTCATAAATCTTGTATATATATCAGAAATAGATTCAGAATGAGACATACGAAATAATTCATATTCATGAACATGTTTATTTATGTGAGCATCTCTAACCTCACTAATACATCCATAAGTTATAATTAATTTATCCCAAATTTTATTTTGCTAAATTTAACATGGAGATTTTCATGTAATCATCTGGAAGAAGTGCACAATGCAAAGTATTACATGCCCTAGCATTTAACTAATATAATCCCCTCTTTAATGTAGTTCATTCATCAAAAGGTTTTTCAATTTTAATTCCATTAATTTCTTTAGTGGGTGTATGATATTAGTGTGTAAGAATGTGCCACATACGAGAGTCTTTCCCTCTTAAGAATGTACTAATTCTATTTTTTTAATAATCAAAAGGAACATTATCTAATAATGGTAGACAATGAGTGGATTGTCCTTCGAGATCTCAACCCTTAGGAAAACCTTGTTCCATAGTTTATAAGTGAATCTACTTTAGGATGTTAAGCCAAAATAAAAGAGCCAAGGCTCTGATACCAATTATTAGATGACTATGGCATCCCAAGAGGGGGGAGATTTTAGGTTTTTAAATTTTATAAAAGAAGACAATTAAAATAATTTTAAAACTATTTTGAAAAGAATAAGAAATCACACAATTTTTTATGAAAGTGATAAAGAAAAATAGATGCAAGAAATGCAAATAATAGGCATAATATTTTTATGTGGATCAGTACGGATTCCAATCCAACCTACATCCACGCTAGCCAACTCTTGAGCTAGAATTCACTGATCCTAAGTTTGCCTTGAAAACCTCACTTCTTTAAACCAAAGAAGTTCCTTACAACCTAAGTACTCTCCTATATGGGCAAGTACAACCCAATCTAATTACAATTTAAACTTCACTAAGCCAAATGACTTAGATAAAGAAAAAGAAAAATATAATTTGATGCAAATAATACAAGCTCAAATTATCTTGCAATAAAATATCCAAAATATTTGAAGTGATCTTACAAATTAATTTTAATCACCTCACTACTTACAAATGGATTATTACAATTGCTCACTTTAAGATAGATTTAAATTTTGATAAAAATATGAATAATATTTGAAATAAAAATATTTTCTTGCTAATTTAAACTTTAACTCTTCAAATAATATATATATATATATAT